>NC_090246.1:54754046-54771546 GCF_037325665.1 Littorina saxatilis | reverse complement strand
TCAGCTTGGAGGCTTAAAAATTAATTAATGACTTTGGTCATTAAAATTATGAAAATTGTAATTAAATTTATTTTTTATAAAACGATCCAAAATTACGTTTATCGTATTCTTCATCATTTTCTGATTCCAAAAACATATAAATATGTTATATTCGTATTAAAAACAAGCTCTGAAAATTAAAAATATAAAAATTATGATTAAAATTAAATTTCCGAAATCGATTTAAAAACAATTTCATCTTACTCCTTGTCCGTTCCTGATTCCAAAAACACCGCCCTGATATGGCCCTTCGTGGTCGGCTGGGCGTTAAGCAAACAAACAAACAAAATTCCAAAAACATATAGATATGCTATGTTTGGATTAAAAACACGTTCAGAGAGTTAAAAATAATAGAGATATAGAAAAGCGTGCTATCCTCCTCAGCGCAACCGCTACCGCGCTTTTCTGGATTGTTAATTTCACTGCCTTTGCCACGAGCGGTGGACAGACGATGCTACGAGTGTACGGTCTTGCGGAAAAAATGCAATGCGTTCAGTTTCCTTCTGTGAGTTCGACTGAGCTTGACTAAATGTTGTATTTTCGCCTTACGCGACTTGTTTTGTCCTCTTTAAGTCCCTCCCTCACTCAGTTCTCATTTGGGGGAAAAGTAAGGCGTGTTGCCTGATCATTTGGGATCGTGAAAGGTATAGCCATGCGATGTTGGGAGGGGAGACAGGAAGGGGATACGAGGGGAGATTACTGGGAACATTCACGACAGGATAGATGTAGGTGGTGTGGTAGAAAGGCTTGTTATATATTTAGTAACTTGAAATTTAGTGTCAAAACATCAAGAACTGAGAGAGAGAGAGAGAGAGAGAGAGAGAGAGAGAGAGAGAGAGAGAGAGAGAGAGAGAGAGAGAAAGGGAGAGACAGAGAGAGAGAGAGAGAGAGAGAGAGAGAGAGAGAGAGAGAACAAGAACAAGAACAAATCTTTAATTGTCTAAGGCCACAGCCCCTTACAATAGTGGTTAAAATAACAGCAATAGTATCTGCACAGTTATAAATTATAGTCACGCATAAAATTCAACAAATACATTAAGACCCTGATGACATGTCACTGAACCTGATTTATAAGGGTTCGTCTCTTCTGTAACATGAAGAACACAAATCTGCTGAAGCTGTTCATCACATTATCCTCATTACTGCCACAGAAAAAACAAGTTGTTGTTGCAGCGTCTTAGAGTTCGAGATTTTCAAATACTTTGCTCGAAGGTCTTGATAAAAAGGACATAAAAATACAACATGGTGTTCATCTTCTTTATCAGCTGTACAGAAAGGACAATTTCTTGTCGTTTGGTTTGGTGCGTACCGAAACTTGTGAGCGTTGATTTCGGATACTCCTGCGCGGAAACGAGTAAGAGCAACAGTGTACTTAATATCTTCGATTAATTCAATGTATTTCTCTTTTTCCAAGCATGTTTTGTAACAATTATAAATGTCGAAACGTTCACTGCATTCTAAAAAGGAGAACCATTCTTGACAAAAAACAATCTTGTAAACGTCTTTTAAACTCTTGTAAGAAACACTTCTCATTCCCAACCATTCCGTACGTCCACACAGCAGCAAAACCATTACAACATAAAAGAATCTGCACATGTGAGACCCAATTTGTGTGGCCCTTCGATGCCAAATTACATAAAGCTTTATATGCAATCTTGGAATATCTTGAATCAGGTTGCTTCAGCAGTGTAAACCAGTATTTCACACATCTGACTGCAGAGTTAATATACAGCGGATGTCTTCCCAATTCACCATACACAATGTTGTTTGGAGTTCGAATTGTCACTTTCAAAAACTTTTTACACGCAAACAGGTGGACCCTTTCCACAAAGTCATACTTTCCATATCCCCATAGCTCTGAACCATACAAGAGCATAGGGGCGATCAGTGCGTCAAACAGTTTGAAAAACACCTTTGCCGAATTTGTTTGTTTGTTTGTTTGCTTAACGCCCAGCCGACCACGACGGGCCATATCAGGGCGGTGCTGCTTTGACATATAACGTGCACCACACACAAGACAGAAGTCGCAGCACAGGCTTCATGTCTCACCCAGTCACATTATTCTGACACCGGACCAACCAGTCCTAGCACTAACCCCATAATGCCAGACGCCAGGCGGAGCAGCCACTAGATTGCCAATTTTAAAGTCTTAGGTATGACCCGGCCGGGGTTTAAACCCACGACCTCCCGATCACGGGGCGGACGCCTTACCACTAGGCCAACCGTGCCGGTCTTTGCCGAATGGCAGCCAAGTCTGTTCAGTAATCTAACGATTTCGATCACTCCCTTTTTCGCCATGGTTGTCTTTGTTTCTACTGCAATGTTCCAGCTCAGTTGGGTGGAAAGGGTTACACCGAGATATTTAAACGAGTTCACAATCTCAAGACGATCCATTCCGTAGAACCACTTCTCTTTTTGTGCAATGTGCCCGCCCTTTCTAAAAACCATGACCTTAGTCTTTGTCAAGTTCACGTTCAGACACAGTTTATCTGCAGAGCAGCGCAGGACATTAAGCTGGTTTTGTAGGCCTACTACAGTGCTGGATAACAGCGCAATGTCGTCAGCAAAAAGCATTACAAACAGTTCTAACTCAGACGGAGATAAACGTATCCCATGTCTGCCTCGTTGTATGACATCCTGCGCCAGTTCGTTGATCAGAAACGAGAAAATTGTCGGTGAGGCTACACAACCTTGTTTAAGGCCTTGCATACATTCAAAGAAATCAGTGTATTCGTTTCCGCACCGCACGCATGCTTTCACATTTTTATACATGCTCTTTAACACCTTAAATATATTGCCTTGTATGCCTAATCGAAAAAGCACTGACCAGAGCACGGGGCGCTTAATGCTATCGTAAGCCTTACAAAAATCTATGTAGGCTACATACAGTTTGGCCTTTTGTGAAAATTGTTTCTGGACGCAAGCGTAAAGGGTAAACACATGATCAATAGTTGAGTAATTCCTCCGGAAACCAGCCTGGCTTTCATCTAAAATGTTATTATTTTCTGACCACACAGACAGGCGGTCGTTCAGAACAGACATAACAATTTTGCTCATCGTACTTACTGGTGAGGGAAATTCCTCTGTAATTATCAGGGTTATCACAGTCTCCTTTTTTTATGTAACGGCACAATAATGGCCTTGGACCACTCTCTTGGGTACACCCCCTTCTCGAGAATGTTGTTGAACAATTTAACTAAAAAAGGTAAAATAAGACTTTCAGACACTTTCAACATTTCATTCAACACACCATCAAACCCTGCCGCTTTACCATTTTTCAAATTTCTGATTGCTTTACTAATTTCCATTTCAGTTATTTCACTGTCAAGAATTTCGTCACTGATACCTGTATCAGGCAACTGATCGTCTTCGGGTTCACCTTCAACTGTATCGGTGTTTAAAACATCCTTAAAATGTTCGTACCATGTCTCGCAAAAAGAAGAACAACAACCGAAAACGGGATTTCGTGGCCGGGCACTGATGTCATCACATTCAATCGCGGTCACCACAAATCACGATCAAACTCCTTGCTCGCTCTGTCTTTTTTTGTCCTTTTTAAGTCCCTCCCTCACTCAGTTCTCATTTGGGGGAAAAGTAAGGCGTGTTGCCTGATCATTTGGGATCGTGAAAGGTATAGCCATGTGATGTTGGGAGGGGAGACAGGAACAGGGCCGGACCAAATGAGTTGTAAGGGGGGGGGGGGGGGGTTCCTCCTTTTTTGGGGGGGCAAATCAGCGAAGTGGCGAAGCCACAAGCGCGCGCCTGCAAAGCAGGCGCGCGAACTAGGGGGGTCCGGGGGCATGCTCCCCCGGAAAATTTTTGAAAAACGGTTAAAATCTGTGCAATCTGGTGCATTCTGGGCCTTGTTTTGAGGGTTAAGAGCAGCATTGTTTTGGTGCTAAAACTAGTAAAAAAACCAACAACACTCAAAGCAAGGTACATGCTTTTTCCAGGGGTGGGGTTCCGGAACCCCTGGAACCCCCCCCCTGGGTCCGGCCCTGAGGAAGGGGATAGAAGAAAGAGGCTTCTGCTTCTCCCCCTTTCGCCGCGAGGGGAGATTACTGGGAACATTCACGACAGGATAGATGTAGGTGGTGTGGTAGAAAGGCTTGTTATATATTTAGTAACTTGAAATTTAGTGTCAAAACATCAAGAACTGAGAGAGAGAGAGATAGAGAGAGAGAGAGAGAGAGAGAGAGAGAGAGAGAGAGAGAGAGAGAGAGAGAGAGAGAGAGAGAGAGAGAGACATACACATAAACACAAACATACTGTCAGTCAGACCGAGAGACAGAGCCCTAGACAAAGTGAGGGACAGAGTCAATGACATAGACAAAGAAAGACACAGAAAGAGAGAAAGAAGATACGTCAACATTCAATACAGATCGATGTATATTACTTTCGCATAAACGTGTCCCGTCATTGAAACCCCACAGCGTTCAAATGTAAACACGATTAGCCCGAACAAATCCACGCAGGGAAAAAAAGTCCCCCCCCCCCCCCCCCCCCGAAAAAAACACCCAAAACCCCAATAATCTCCTTCATAACAATTGTTTCTTTCTCTTTTCCCCCCAGCAAATGCTATATAGCTTGACTGCGTTCCAGTTCCATTTCCCTCTTTTTTGCGTGATTTATCGTTTACAAGACACACAGGGGAACAAAGGTGGACACAATGATACATCAGTGGGACCCGTTATGGGTTAAGAGAATCAAATAGACGAAAAGTCTGCCGCGCTGTCTGGCGGCAAATTGATCTGTGTGCTTTCAATGAAAATTCCTATTGCTGCAGTCCGACGAGATAATTATATAATGGCACTTGAGGCACAAAGAGACGATGTTTCTGGTTTTTAATTTATTATACGACACAACGATAAGAGAGAGAGAGAGAGAGAGAGAGAGAGAGAGAGAGAGAGACTGACAGGGAGACAGACAGACAGAAAGACAGAAAGACAGACGGACAGACAGATAGAGACAGTAAGACAGATAGAGAGACACGTAGAGACTACATGTTTGGTTTGCTCATTTTTCCATTTCTCGATCCACCCTATCCTGTATCACGCAACAAAAACACCCCCATCCCCACCACCACCACCACCAACAACAACAACAACAACAACAACAACAACAACAACAACAAACAGCAACAACAACACATTATTTCTCTCTAAAGTTTTTGTATGAATGATTGAGTGTCTATGCACTTGATTTCAAAGACTCGTTTATCTCAATAACTATTATGCTTCACAACTCAAACAAAATCTGCCCTGGTCATATTCATTTCATGTGGAAAGGAATTCAACTTGTAGTCTGTTCACCCGCGCAGTATCGATCAACGGCCAACAAAAACGATGTTGTAAACATGAATGAGGTAAACACACATGGTTTCAAATACACACGTTTATTATAGGATCGTAAGTCTTTGAAATAGGTTTAGATTTTCGAGGAAATATTAACTGTTCAAACGTGACGCTTGTCTGATGCAGAACTCTCTTGTCGCGGAGATATCTTTGCCCCACCCACGAACCGAAAGACGCCTTTAAGCTTTATTAAATGCCCAAAGAAAGCTAAAAGACACAGTCCTTCTCGCTAAAACAGAATTGCTTTCTATCTCAGAGTTGGGCAGGTTTTTACATGGGAGATAAGACTTACCAAAAACCAACATCCTGCCAGCTGTTTCTTGTGGAGAATTGAAATTGTTTTTTTGATAATCAAATTCGCAGATTAACACTAGTAATTATTTTTTTCAAATCGCACTCTGCACAAAAAGCACCCAGGCTATTGCATTTTGGTATATGTCCAAGCCAAGGGATGGCTTTATTCCATGTAAAAGTCTGGCTAAATCTTAAATGGTAAGCCGAATCGTTTACACGAGAAGGCCTGCGACGTTCAAGGTTTTACAATAAGATCATGCCACGGGACTCCGCGATTAGTGACTTTCCAGATGCAATGGACAGGAAAAGGCCATATTCGTCAAGCATACTCGTAATGGAGACAAATGCATTGTTCCGATCCATCAGTCCCGCACACAAAGTTTGACTTTTTCCGTGCAGGTATTGTGCTCAAAAGAAGCATTACTTCTATTTGCGGTCGATGCCCCTTAAAACTTTCAACCAACAGAATACATCTTTGTCAAGACTAAGACAAAGCAGACAGTCTCTTACCAGCACAAACACCATTCATCACTATCCAGCAGGGGGGTCATTCCGAGTTTCTGTCTAGGTCAAAAACTGATAGGTCCCGTGTTTATCGAATCCCCCGCATCCTGTGTTGCAAGGGAGACTAATCGTGCATGAAGGATGGGCTTTCTTTCAGAGAATGATCTCCCTTCCACAGATTACTGTTCATTTCTTCTAAAGGTATTAACCACTACCAGGGGCGGACGAGGGGGGGGGGGCACAGGGGGCACGTGCCCCCCCCCCCCCCCCTGAAAAAAAATGGAAAAAAAAAAGAAGAAGAAAAAAAAAGATTTTTCTATGCTGATTCTATGACCATTTCTAAGTTCAAATGGCACCAGATGGCACCATTTTGCTTCTTTGGGCAAAACATTTTTCCGGGGGGGCATGCCCCCGGACCCCCCTAGCAAATTCGGGCGCTTCGCGCCCATCACATTCACTTTCAATTCAAAGTGCCCCCCCCCCTTACAAAGCAACTGATCCGCCCCTGACTACTCACTCAAAGAAATTCGATTAGCGGATGGAGAGCAGGGCCTAGGGCAAACGTGGGAGAGAGGTGGGGTGGGGACTAACAATGTTGATCTTGTATGTGTCTGGGCGAGAGAGAGAGGGAGAGAGAGAGAGAGAGAGAGAGAGAGAGAGAGAGAGAGAGAGAGAGAGAGAGAGAGAGAGGCAGAGATAGAGACAGAGACACAGAGAGAGACAGAGACACAGAGAGAGACAGAGAGAGAGTTTCTCAACTGTGACCTCATGTTACCAACAAAACAGACGTGATTGACGTATCTGCGATCAGTACATGTTTATTTTAGCCATTCTTCAAAAAAGCCTACCACTAATCGGAACATTACAAGAAAAACATAAAAGACAATGCGTATGTCTGTGGACGGCATAAGAAACCGAAGATCACGCTTCTGGGTCTGAAACTGACATATGACGTTTTAATTTCAAAACAATACCGTACATTAAACGAGGTAGCTTGACACTGCTAAAATAGGCTTATCATGCATTGACTGTACTCCGTAATATTGTTAAATCCATAGTATAAGCTAGCCCCGTTGATGTTCTTTCTTTCAACGCTACGATGTTAACATTGGAACTTCTTCGCAGGACCGTAATGGCCCAGGCTTCCGGCTAATTTCATTGTTTAACATCCGTAACGTCGAATCACCTGTCATGAGCTTGTGACGGTCTCAAAAAAGCAAGTCAAATGATTGGTCAATTTTTATCTTGTCCAAGAAAATCAGTGTTTTGTGTTTTATACCCTTTCCCTTGCCTATGAGAACTCCAGAGATTCCGGTTCACGTGTTGATGCTCAAAGATATCTTTTTCTTGTAAACTACCACAGATCTGTCCAGCTTGTTTACATGGGATAGGCGAATTCTTGCACTTTGGTGTACTCCCAAAACCCAACCGACTGGGTTCTTTCTGAATACATTTAGTTATTGGCATTTGTGTAGGCTGAACAGAAAGCAGCCGGGCTGTTGAGTTGGTATGCGTCCTAGAAGGATCCTTATATTCCATTTACAAGCCTGGACAGATCTGCCAAGGTTAACATGAAGCAAAGTCAATACATTTATTTCCGTTATTCTGTGCGACCAAACGCTGTCCACGCCATCCCACAATCACAGGTCCGAACAAAAACAGACAGACGAAAGTAAGATAAATAGAGACAGAAAGCCAGGCGAACATCCGACGAGACCTTCGGTTGACCCAAGACGCCCACCAAGTGTTGGCCGCACGATTAATGGTCAGTAAATGAGACTGGACCCTCGCCTGTGATTTGCCCCCTTCTCCCGACACTGACCACTGTCCGTGCCTGCTCGTGCAACCAAATGGACCGATTCTTCGCCCGTCAAAGCGCCGCTAAATGAGTCTCCGAGCTAGATAAATAGAGGACTAGACTGGGCGAGGCGGGGACCTCACTGGAGGGACTTAAAGGTACCTTGCTTTCTTTCGGTGTCCACCATTTCATAAATCACCGTGGAAGTGTCCACATTTTGCACATGTGATGAAAGGTATCGTTCGACTTGGACGCATTCTCTAATCTTTTGGGGCGGGGGAAAAAGGTCCCTTGCTTCTTTCCGGTGTCCACCATTTCATAAATCACCGTAGATGTGTACGTGTCCACATTTTGCACAAATGATAAAGGCATCGTTCGACTTGGACGCATTCTCAAAACCAACAGCCTGGTTAACTACTGTCTGTGCAGAGCTTTGATTTTTTTCTCCAACTCTTTGAAAACCACGACAGATCTGTCCCAGCAATAACATGGGTTGTGAGAGCATCTTTCAACTGAATACGTAACCCACATCATCAGTCTGGCTGGTAAATGTGAAGAGCAGCACATTTTTGTTCAATTAACTTTTTGCTTGACATTGATGTCTATCTCCGAATTTCATTAAGCAATTGTTATCGTAAATCCCTCTCTGCGCAGACATGTGCAAGGATGTTGGTTTTTGGTGTGTGTCCAAGTGGAAAGATGCTCTTATCCCACGTTCAAGCCTTGGAGGATCTGTGGCGGTGTGCACGATAGCTTAAATAGGAAGGACGTGCGTGCCTTTAAATGATGGTCGCCCACAAGTTCTGGGCGGAGATCTCCTGGGGTCGGTCCGGATTCCTGTCTCTCTCCACCTCCCCTTATTCAACTCAGAGTCATCCTTGGGTCAACATTCTGTCTGAAGTGTAACCGTAGGGGCCACAAGAGACGGGCATGCCCACGAAAGTGCATTGGAAACCCTCTCTTTCGCTTCCCAAACATGGACAATCACGAAGAGTAACTATACAGACTTTAAGAGAAACACTGCCCATGACATTGTCTTAAAATCTCTTTTCTTTTCCAGCAATGGCCAGGCATTAACAGTAACGGCTGCAATACAACCACGAACTGCTACAAAGCTGAGAATACTTGTTCTTCGTGTCTTTTCCATCAAGGGCAAAGTGATGTGCTGAAATTTCAAGGCTTGACTTCGACCAGAAAACAAATACGTTTTGCCGAAAGGTCTTTTTCCCACCACCCCCACCCTCTTTCTCCACCAAGGACCTAGCACAGTACCTTCCTTCTTTGAGTTAAAATGGTTTGACTTCGACTATAAAACTAAATACGTTTTGCTGAAGGGACTTAACAACGGAGCACTGTTCATATAGTTAGGTTTTACACTATCAGCGGAAAAAGCATTACACGTTTGACTTAGACTAGAAGACAAATTCGGTTTACTAAAAGAGCTTAAGAAGGCAGACTCTTCCACAAATACCTTCTTTACTTACTCATCAGACACTATGGAAGGTACTTCCCTTCTTCAGCTTAAGAGGGTTGACTTTGACTACATTACATCTAAGATTTGCTGGAATGACTAATAAGGAAAAAATCGAAACTAACTTTAGCATGGCTCTGTAGGGCCGATTAGTTGATATTGATACTGTTCCAGATATTCCCGTGACAATTCTATCAAGCATAGTTTCTAAAATGAATATCTTTTTTTTTAATAGTAAACAGTAATATATTTTCACATGTAAAACAAGCAAGCTTAGCAAATAAGCAAACAAACACACACGTACGCGCATAATCTACCCATTGCGTCAGAACGTCCTTTAAGTGAGCAATTCCCTAGAACGTTAATCAAATCAATCTCCACTGTGTTTCAAACTGACAAGAGTCATTGCCACGAGATGGGTCAAAACAAATCTTCTTTTTTATTCCCTGTGGTAAACGCAAAATAGAACACGACCAAATCCCTCCCACCGAGGTGGTGATGGCAGTGGTGATCGCATGACATTTTGCACACTGCGTGATGGCAGTGCTCAGCAACTGGACTCACACTTCCATCGCCAAAGCGGGTGAATTTGCACTCTTAATTAATTTTGCATTCGCACAAATAGAGGCACAGATTGTAGCATTGGGGTCAACATTCTCCGGGGAGATGGTGAGGTGGGGGGGGGGGGGGTACAGGGGACGGGGGGAGGGGGGGGAGGGCAAGAGGGAGGGTTGAAGGAAGGAAGCTTTGACGTCTGAAATCATTCAGTCCGTGCGTGTGATTGGCTGCAGTGACCTTGCAGTCACTCTCAATTAGCTTTAGATTGAAAACGTCAGTGTGACAAATGTCGAGTTGCGTGGGAGGAAGAATGGGAACGCTAACACACTGTCACGTTTCAATATATCACTTAAGGTGATTATGAACCGGTTAATTACTACTAATTAACTAACCACACCACGATCCACTCTCGCAGTCATACAATTAAATAGAGTCAACAAAAGTATAAGTTTCAGACGCTTGTTTATGTATAAACTCGCCACCTCCCTCGAGCCTTCACTCAAAATATGTTCCTTTTACGTTCTCAACACGTAAAAAAACCCGTAATCACTGACAAAATGCCAGTAGTATATAGAAAATTATAGTAACACGCTGATCCCGTGTAAATACAGTCAAATGAGAATGTTCTGTTCAAAAAGCTCTAGTTCATGCAGGGGTCACACACCCCACGTTGTCACTACTCCAATGAAATCACAGATAAGAAAAGACAACGGTGGTCAACGGGGTGCGTAAGACACGGTGCACTTAGCTTTCTTTCTGTATGCTGGTTAGCCGGTATGCTGGTTAGCCGGGTTGCTGGTTAGCCGGTTTGCTGGTTAGCCGGTTCGCTGGTTAGCCGGTTCGCTGGTTAGCCGGTCTGCTGGTCAGCCGGTTAGCGTAGCTTCCTCAGGTCCCAGCTCCAACGTCTGCAGCTAGCAGTGTCCCGCCAAAGGCAGCCGTGCAGCGGTTACAGGAACACGAAACGAACGAACGAAGGCTGCAAACAGAAAGCATCGGTGCACTAAACATGTCAGCTACCCCTCACCCACCACCTTAAAACATGTCATCTTTAAATATCTCATCGAGCACGTGGGCCTGCACAAAACGGACTTTTTACAACAACAAAACAGTCATTTTCCGTCCTTCTCTCCCTATCTGCAAAAACCATATACAGATTAGTATTTTAGCGTCACAGAGAGTAAATTATGCGCTAACCTGGAAAGAACAACAGAGAGTATTTCATTCCACAAACACAGACTCATCAACAGCGTTAAATAATGATTTATTACCTCAAAAGCCTATGATTGTACTCTCAATGGAAGCAAAGTCCGCCTCCTCCCTGGAACAGCCTCTGTTCGTCAACAGTGACCAAAAACGTCCAGAACCCCTTGTCGAATCCTTATGCGAAAGCCATCGCCGACGAAGGAAAGTTGACGACTTGTCCTCAGCAAAGTACTGGCAGTGTGAAGGAAATAACCGGTGGAAGCTCCCCTAGAGTGCCGAATACAATACTCGGTGAAAAACCATCATACTCTAGAAACTGTGTATTAGATCCTTCCCCTTCTGCCGCTGGGTGTCAAGTGCGCCGTCCTTGTGCCTCTCTCAGACAACCTAGCCAATAACACGTGACTGACCTTGTCACAAAACCAGTCCAGCTATACACAATTCTGCCTCCCCAAGCAGAAAAAAGACACGAGAAACTCAATCCCTGAAAATCCCGTGTGCGCTGTCAGCGAAAAACCGTCAGCCCTATGACAGCAAAAAAAACCCACTGTGAAACTCGTGCGCAGCAAACCCTCCGTGTTCATTGAGCACTGTCAGCAAACTCTGCTGTAGCCCAATATCACGTACAGGCGCTTTCTATCATAATCGACCAAGAACAGGCACTCCACTGAGTGACACTTTCTTGGTCTCTGTCACCCGATCGTGACACACCTCCCCTCTTCAAGACGAAACCTCGGTTTCGCTCACAGTCATGTTCTCCTCTACAGCCCGAGAGAGAAAGTCAGCTCCAACATTGTTGGCGCCCGGAATGACGCGTACCGTGAATTGGTACGGTTGGAGAATCAACGCCCAGCGCATAAGTCTGGCGTTTGCCAACCTTGCAACCTGAAGATATTGCAGAGGTTGATGGTCTGTTTCCAGACAGAAAGGTCGTCCTCAAGAACGAGCAACCCCTCGTTTCACCCCTGATAACTGCAACCTTCTCTGTCTTCTTGTCTTTGTTCTTCTGGTCTTTGTTCTTCTCCCCGTAGGCTGTCCTCTCTATGTAGGCGCGCAGCAGGTTGGCGTGGTACAGGCGTGCTTTCCCGTGCATCATGATCCTGTAGTCGTTCTGGCCCACTTTCGCTGTCACCTCAAAAGGTCCTTGCCACTGCAGTTGTAGCTTGTTGTGTTTGACAGGTAGAAGTAGCAACACCCGTTCTCCAATCTTGAAGCTGCGCGGCCGTGCCTTGCGGTCGAATCCTCGCGCATAACGCTGTGCTGCTCTTCCCAGGTTCTCTTGAGCCAGTTTGCAGGTCTCTTCAATCCTGTTCCTGAGTTCTACGATGTAGGTCGCTGTCGTCTGCACCTCCTCGTCAGCTTCTTCGTCCGTCCAAGCCTGACGCAGGATAGCCATGGGACCGCGTACCTGTCTGCCGTACAACAACTCAAATGGGGAAAAGCCCAAGCTCTCCTGAGGAACCTCGCGGTATGCAAAAAGCAATGCTGGGATGTACCTGTCCCACGTGCGTGGTTTCTCCTGAGCTAGTTTCCTCAGCATGGTCTTCAAGGTGCCATTGAACCTTTCCACCAGTCCGTTGCACTGAGCATGGTAAGGAGTGGTGAAGTGCTGCTCCAGTGATAGCAGTCGTGCTGCCTCCGCCATCACTCCTCCCGTGAACTGCGTGCCTCTGTCGGTGAGTACCTCTGATGGAATTCCCAGCCGGGACCACATAGTAACCAGAGCCTCAGCTACTCGCGTGGCTTCAATCGATTTCAGAGGGATCGCCTCTGGGTATCGAGTAGCGTAGTCCACCATGGTCAAAATGTATCTGTTTCCGTCCTCAGACGCAGGCAAGATGGGCCCGATGATGTCCACTGCCACCCGACGAAAGGGTTCGTCGATGAGCGGCATCTTCTCTAAGGGGACCTTCCTCACCCTTCCTTTGGCAACCACCTTCTGGCACTTATCGCAGGACGCACAGAAACGTCGGACATCCGTGCAGATGCCTGGCCAGTAAAAGTGGCGCCAGACACGATCCGTGGTCTTCTTGGTACCAAGATGACCTCCCAGAATCGAGTCGTGTGCCGTTGCCATGACACCCTCGCGAAACTCGCGAGGCACGACAACCTGTTTGAATGTACCTTCTTGGTTGCTGAACTCCCGGTAGAGCAACTTCTTGTCCCTGAGGAACCTTGACCTCCCATGCTTCCCGCTCAGCTTCACCTTCCCCGACTTCGCGTGCTCCCGAGGAGTCGCTAATGTCGGATCAGATGCCTGAGCCTTCGCGAGAAGCGCGGGGGTCACGTTCCCCAGGGCAGCTCGTGCAGCAGGTAGGGGTTTGAGAGGTTTGTCCTCTCGCTCCGCCTGTGCCCGCGTGAGCACTGAAATGACGTCGGGAGACCGATAAACGGGAACCTCCCTGGTGACGCCGTCCACAAACTGAACCCGGTTTCCAATGAGCAGGTCGCATGGAGGATCGTCCATGACGACGGCCACAATGGTCCCCGTGAACAACGGTGTTACGACCTTGATCACTGCCGTGTTCAAGTCGTAAGCGTGAGATGCCTCGGCCATTCTCACCCTGATGCTGTCTCCTGTGTAGGCCATAGCTGGAACTAGACTCGCCCGAACCACTATCATGTCTGCCCCTGTGTCCCGCAGACCTTCGCCCTTCACTCCGTTAACGTAGACGTTGCAGTGGGGCTGGAAATGCTTCCTGGAGCACGGAACGCAGAGTTGTGGAATTGTGCATGAGCTTGTGACGTCCCTTAACTCCTCACTGCCAACAAAGTGTACGCCCTTCTGGTCAGCCTGTCTCTTGTGGCAGTCCTTCTTCACGTGGCCCCGCTTGTTGCAGTAATAACACTGGATGTCAGTTCTGGAACTTGATCCTTTGTGTCCCTGATCGTCCTTCCCGTCCTTGGGTCCTGAAGAACCTGAATTTCCCGATTTTCCCGGCCGTGAGCCTGAAGATTTGCCAGAGATCGCCTGGGCGTCCTCGTGTACTCTGATCCAGTCGGCTGCCTCCTGAGTAGTCTTTGGCTGGTGTTCCTGCACGAAGGTCACCACCTCAGGTCGCAGGCTGGACATCAGTTGTTCCATGACTATGAGGTCGGCAAGGTCGTCGACGGTCCAGTTCTTCTCGGCCATCTCCACCCAGCGCCGCAGGTAGAGATTAAGGCGTGCCACAAACTGATGGCTCAGCTCGCCGCTCAGTCTCTTGCTGTTACGCAGACGTCGTCTGTAGGCTTCCGCAGTCAGGTTGAAGCGCTGGAGTAACGCCTTCTTTAGTGCCTGATAGTCTCTCGCCTCGTCGTCATCCAAAGCGTTGTAGAGCTGCAATGCGCGTCCTTTTAAGCAGGTGCTAAGGCGGCTAGCCCACGTGGCCTCTTCCCACTTCTGGTCGGATGCAATGCGCTCAAACCGGCGTAAAAAGTCGTCGAGCTCGTCCTTGTCATCGTCGAACGTCGGCAGTCTCGTACGGTCGGCAACAAACGTCGGCGCGCTAGCCTGAGTAAGCGTACCCTTCTCGGCCTGTAGCCTAGCTAGCTCTAGCTGGTGATCGCGATCCGCCTGTTCCTTCCGGTCTAGTCTGTCACGTTCGTCTTTCTTTTCCTGTCTGTCTCGCTCTCTTTCTTGTCTGTCAAGTTCGGCCTGTCGTTCCTGTCTCTCAAGCTCGTCTTTCTTATCCTGTCGGTCACGTTCGTCTTTCTCTTTCCGTTCTTGTCTGTCACGTTCGTCTTTCCTTTCCTGTCTGTCTCGTTCAGCCTGTCGTTCCCTTTCTTGTCTGTCAAGTTCGTCTTTCTTGTCCTGTCGGTCACGTTCTTCTTTTCTTGTCAGTCGCTCAAATTCTTCCTTCCGTTCCACTTCTAAGCGTTTTAGAACGCTTCGGGCTCTAACGCGTGCGTCTCGCTCAGTCGGTTGCTCGCTCCCAGGAGTCTCGAAAGTTATTCTCCTCGTAGGAGATCCCCCTGTAGCCATGGTTAGTTTTAGCAAAGCTTTATTACCAAAGTAAGTCTAACGCAGCTATAGCTAGAACACGCGGTGATGAAATGGATACAAAAATCCAGCAACCGGAAAATGCAGAAGAAAAATCCCAACGGTGTAGAACAAAACGCGTAGCCTACTTTATGGCTGCTTTTTGCGGTGAAACAAAGTGTTTCCCACAGCCGTGGCCTACTTTATCGGCTGCTTTTTGCGGTGAAACAGAGTGTCTCCCACAGCCTTGGTTAGGACAGAAGTCCTCGGACCCTTCCCCCCCAAAATTCCAACAAAGTCAAAATATGGAGAAAAATCCAAGTAAAACAAGACGGTAGAAATGTAACCTGTTACAGAATGCGAAACAACAATGTAGAGAAAACTGAGTAAAACGAATAACAAATCCGCTAACCCCGCTCAGCTCTCTGCAACGGAAAACTCTGAACGTACAACAACAAAGATTCACAAACAAAGGAAAGGGAAGTAATCACAGTTAGCGCATACAATAACTCACAAATTACAATTTACATTTCCTGCAAGATGTGAATCGCTTAAGGTGTGGTATATGATCAAAACTATACAAAAAAGGGTAGCACCAAGCAGAAAATAAGTCGAGCACTGACGAGATTATCTGCTCTTAGTTATCCTTAATTGGTGGGTCTTTATCAGTTGGAAATTAACTGAGTAAATCCCGGCTTGGCCCCCATGTGTCACGTTTCAATATATCACTTAAGGTGATTATGAACCGGTTAATTACTACTAATTAACTAACCACACCACGATCCACTCTCGCAGTCATACAATTAAATAGAGTCAACAAAAGTATAAGTTTCAGACGCCTGTTTATGTATAAACTCGCCACCTCCCTCGAGCCTTCACTCAAAATATGTTCCTTTTACGTTCTCAACACGTAAAAAAACCCGTGATCACTGACAAAATGCCAGTAGTATATAGAAAATTATAGTAACACGCTGATCCCGTGTAAATACAGTCAAATGAGAATGTTCTGTTCAAAAAGCTCTAGTTCATGCAGGGGTCACACACCCCACGTTGTCACTACTCCAATGAAATCACAGATAAGAAAAGACAACGGTGGTCAACGGGGTGCGTAAGACACGGTGCACTTAGCTTTCTTTCTGTATGCTGGTTAGCCGGTATGCTGGTTAGCCGGGTTGCTGGTTAGCCGGTTTGCTGGTTAGCCGGTTCGCTGGTTAGCCGGTTCGCTGGTTAGCCGGTCTGCTGGTCAGCCGGTTAGCGTAGCTTCCTCAGGTCCCAGCTCCAACGTCTGCAGCTAGCAGTGTCCCGCCAAAGGCAGCCGTGCAGATGTTACAGGAACACGTAACAAAGCGAAGCGAAGGCTGCAAACAGAAAGCATCGGTGCACTAAACATGTCAGCTACCCCTCACCCACCACCTTAAAACATGTCATCTTTAAATATCTCATCGAGCACGTGGGCCTGCACAAAACGGACTTTTTACAACAACAAAACAGTCATTTTCCGTCCTTCTCTCCCTATCTGCAAAAACCATATACAGATTAGTATTTTAGCGTCACAGAGAGTAAATTATGCGCTAACCTGGAAAGAACAACAGAGAGTATTTCATTCCACAAACACAGACTCATCAACAGCGTTAAATAATGATTTATTACCTCAAAAGCCTATGATTGTACTCTCAATGGAAGCAAAGTCCGCCTCCTCCCTGGAACAGCCTCTGTTCGTCAACAGTGACCAAAAACCTCCAGAACCCCTTGTCGAATCCTTATGCGAAAGCCATCGCCGACGAAGGAAAGTTGACGACTTGTCCTCAGCAAAATACGTGGCAGAGAAAAGGAAATAACCGGTGGAAGCTCCCCTAGAGTGCCGAATACAATATTCGGTGAAAAACCATCATACTCTAGAAACTGTGTATTAGATCCTTCCCCTTCTGCCGCTGGGTGTCAAGTGCGCCGCCCTTGTGTCTCTCACAGACCACCTAGCCAAATACACGTGACTGACCTTGTCACCAAACCAGTCCAGCTATACACAATTCTGCCTCCCCAAGCAGAAAAAAGACACGAGAAACTCAATCCCTGAAAATCCCGTGTGCGCTGTCAGCGAAAAACCGTCAGCCCTATGACAGCAAAACAAAACCCACTGTGAAACTCGTGCGCAGCAAACCCTCCGTGTTCATTGAGCACTGTCAGCAAACTCTGCTGTAGCCCAATATCACGTACAGGCGCTTTCTATCATAATCGACCAAGAACAGGCACTCCACTGAGTGACACTTTCTTGGTCTCTGTCACCCGATCGTGACACACACACACACACACACACACAC
>NC_090246.1:54732538-54753846 GCF_037325665.1 Littorina saxatilis | reverse complement strand
AAAAACAATTTTTTTTTAAATTTTCAGAATTTTAATGACCAAAGTCATTAATTAATTTTTAAGCCACCAAACTGAAATGCAATACCGAAGTCCGGCCTTCGTCGAAGATTGCTTGGCCAAAATTTCAATCAATTTGATTGAAAAATGAGGGTGTGACAGTGCCGCCTCAACTTTTACAAAAAGCCGGATATGACGTCATCAAAGACATTTATCGCAAAAAAGAAAGAAACGTCCGGGGATATCATACCCAGGAGCTCTCATGTCAAATTTCATAAAGATCGGTCCCGTAGTTTAGTCTGAATCGCTCTACACACACACACACACACACACACGCGCACACACACACACACACACACACACACACACACACACACACACACACACACACACACACACACACACACACACACACACACACATACACCACGACCCTCGTCTCGATTCCCCCTCTATGTTAAAACATTTAGTCAAAACTTGACTAAATGTAACAAGTCGCGTAAGGCGAAAATACAATATTTAGTCAAGTAGCTGTCGAACTCACAGAATGAAACTGAACGCAATGCCATTTTACTCGTAGCATCGTCAGGCCACCGCTCATGGCAAAGGCAGTGAAATTGACAAGAAGAGCGGGGTAGTAGTTGCGCTAAGAAGGATAGCACGCTTTTCTGTACCTCTCTTTGTTTTAACTTTCTGAGCGTGTTTTTAATCCAAACATATCATATCTATATGTTTTTGGAATCAGGAACCGACAAGGAATAAGATGAAAGTGTTTTTAAATTGATTTGGACAATTTAATTTTGATAATAATTTTTATATATTTAATTTTCAGAGCTTGTTTTTAATCCGAATATAACATATTTATATGTTTTTGGAATCAGCAAATGATGGAGAATAAGATAAACGTAAATTTGGATCGTTTTATAAATTTTTATTTATTTTTTACAATTTTCCGATTTTTAATGACCAAAGTCATTAATTAATTTTTAAGCCACCAAGCTGAAATGCAATACCGAACCCCGGGCTTCGTCGAAGATTACTTGACCAAATTTGAACCAATTTGGTTGAAAAATGAGGGCGTGACAGTGCCGCCTCAACTTTCACGAAAAGCCGGATATGACGTCATCAAAGACATTTATCAAAAAAATGAAAAAAACGTTCGGGGATTTCATACCCAGGAACTCTCATGTCAAATTTCATAAAGATCGGTCCAGTAGTTTAGTCTGAATCGCTCTACACACACACACACAGACACACACACACACACACACACACACACACGCACATACACCACGACCCTCGTTTCGATTCCCCCTCGATGTTAAAATATTTAGTCAAAACTTGACTAAATATAAAAAGAGATTTACGTAGAAGAGCGCAAACAGGCAGTGGCTCAATATAGGAATATATCCAACATAATGTCATCGTTGTATGTATCAACGATGACGTGATGTGGTGGGATTTTGCGTTTCTCTTGTCGCTGTGTTAATTTTAGTCCTGGATTAGCCAGCAATGATTGCACAAGACAAGGAACTCTGGTGAAACAATGGCAACAAACACGGAGACAAAAACAGATGCGAAAGTACATGTAATAACAATGAATCGGTGTGGCTTTCTATTTCTATCGACACTTTGTTCTTTGGTACGTAGTACAGGATTACCAAGCAAACACTGTGCAAGCGGGGGCAAAAAAAGCTGGTAGAACACGGAGAAAGCTTGCGGAACAATGAAAAGAAACACCGAGACAAAATCCTAGACACGCCGCTTACACGCAATCGGCACTGACAACTGGAGGGAAAGATGGCAGAATAATTGTGCCAAATCACAGGTAATTGACGCCTCCCGTAGCCATCAGTCTTTATTTTGGCCCCAGAAGAGATCCCGAACGAGTGAAAGTGAAGCGGATTTGCTAAGCCAATTAGGACACCAGGGGGCGAATTCGCTACCAGCTTCAGCTTCCCTAAATCAGTATTCTTGGCCGAGTTGCTTCCCTTTGTGTGCAGCTATGTAGGTCCAGCAGAAACAAGGATGCCGACGACTGTCTGTCGATGACAGTGCGACCTGGACAGAAGCGATCAGGAAAATAAAGATTTAGGAGGAAGTGTGGGTGGGGGAGTGGATGGGGGAGGGAGGGAAAGGGAGGGTTTGGGCGACCATTGTTAACTGGATGATGTAGCATCCGGGTAAGTCTAGCCGGAAGCAGAGATCAGACAAATTGCGTTTAAGAGGCCGAGGAGGCGTGATATAATATGTTGTGACACTTGTGAACTAGTTTCATGATGATTTGAAAAAATGATGGAAGCGTAAAATTCATTTTTGTAAACCCTTTTTTTAACAACCCAGGATAATATGTTTTTTTTCCAACAAACATCTGTCTTGCTTGTTTCGTAATTCATCTAAGTCAAGTAATGATCGAGGTGTTGTGCTTATTCCGAACAACCATCTATAACTAAAGGGTGAAATCAACTTTCCTTGAACAATTTGTCAACGTCCGAGACCAATATTATACGAGCACTTTAAGGTTTTCAAATAACCATATTTCTTGCCTTTTAGTGTGCAATTTACGTAACGCAAGTTATGCTGCAGATAAAGTGCATGTAGTGGAACGATTTTTTTCACCGAGGAAAGTACGTTGGAGTTGCAAATGTCGGAGATATTTGTACACGTACTCACCTGTATTATCGAATGGACACGGATTTTCCAGCAACGATGTTCCAACCAACATTTGAAAAAGAAAAACTTCTGACGCGAGAAACAAATTGTGGAAATTGCATTTCTTTTTCTGTGATGTTAAACTGCCATGATATAACTTTTAAGCTTACAATGAATAATTAACGTGTGTATTACATTGAGCAAGCAAACTGAAGTGTGTGCAATTATTTGTTTCTCATTTAAGCAGGTAGTTGTGTTTTCATACCGAAAATATGATACACATTCTCCAAACTGTTAAGGATTGTCTTCGAACATTGACCGCAACAAAAATATTCAATACAATTGATGAATGCATTCTTATTCTAAAGTCAGTTCATCGCATATTCCTGCAGATCTTTAGATATGTTGCACACACACACACTTGTCATTTAACATTAATCACGAGCCATGGAGGAATTTTGCTGCTTCACGAAAAGAGTATTACATTTTCGCTTTGACATTTAAATCAAAATTGGCAATATTGTGTGAGCAACACACGACTTTCAGACACTTTTGGGGAAACATCAGAACTGTGTCAGCTTTGTCAAGACACAACACTGGCATCGTGCTTAGTATTCACTATGTATAGTTTTTGCTCAAACAGTAACGCCTACAGCTTATATGTAAATACTTCAACTTTTGAAATTTTACATAATTATGGTATTCCAGCAAGCATAGAGGCCACCATGTATCGGTGTGCCAAATTGCATTTGCTCTTGAGATGTTTCGTCTTTGTGTGTGTATGTGTGTGTGTGTGTGTGTCTGTGTGTGTGTCTGTGTGTGTGTGTGTGTGTGTGTAGAGCGATTCAGAGTAAACTACTGGACCGATCTTCATGAAATTTTTCATGAGAGTTCCTGGGTATGATATCCCCAGGCTTTTTTTAAATTTTTTGGATAAATGTCTTTGATGACGTCATATCCGGCATTTTGTAAAGGTTGAGGCGGCACTGTCACACCCTCATTTTTCAATAAAATTGATTGACATTTTGGCCAAGCAAATCTTCGACGAAGGCCGGACTTTGGTATTACATTTCAGCTTGGAGGCTTAAAAATTAATTAATGGCTTTGGTCATTACAAATCTGAAAATTGTAATTAAATTTCATTTTTTATAAAACGATCCAAAATTACGTTTATCGTATTCTTCATCATTTTCTGATTCCAAAAACATATAAATATGTTATATTCGTATTAAAAACAAGCTCTGAAAATTAAAAATATAAAAAAATTTCCGAAATCGATTTAAAAACGATTTCATCTTATTCCTTGTCCGTTCCTGTTTCCAAAAAACACCGCCCTGATATGGCCCTTCGTGGTCGGCTGGGCGTTAAGCAAACAAACAAACAAAATTCCAAAAACATATAGATATGCTATGTTTGGATTAAAAACACGTTCAGAGAGTTAAAAATAATAGAGATATAGAAAAGCGTGCTATCCTCCTCAGCGCAACCGCTACCGCGCTTTTCTGGATTGTTAATTTCACTGCCTTTGCCACGAGCGGTGGACAGACGATGCTACGAGTGTACGGTCTTGCGGAAAAAATGCAATGCGTTCAGTTTCCTTCTGTGAGTTCGACTGAGCTTGACTAAATGTTGTATTTTCGCCTTACGCGACTTGTTTTGTCCTCTTTAAGTCCCTCCCTCACTCAGTTCTCATTTGGGGGAAAAGTAAGGCGTGTTGCCTGATCATTTGGGATCGTGAAAGGTATAGCCATGCGATGTTGGGAGGGGAGACAGGAAGGGGATACGAGGGGAGATTACTGGGAACATTCACGACAGGATAGATGTAGGTGGTGTGGTAGAAAGGCTTGTTATATATTTAGTAACTTGAAATTTAGTGTCAAAACATCAAGAACTGAGAGAGAGAGAGAGAGAGAGAGAGAGAGAGAGAGAGAGAGAGAGAGAGAGAGAGAGAGAGAGAGAGAGAGAGAGAGAGAGAGAAAGAACAAGAACAAGAACAAATCTTTAATTGTCTAAGGCCTCAGCCCCTTACAACAGTGGTTAAAATAACAGCAATAGTATCTGCACAGTTATAAATTATAGTCACGCACAAAATTCAACAAATACATTAAAACCCATGTCACTGGTGACATGTCACTGAGCCTGATTAATAAGCGTTCGTCTCTTCTGTAATATGAAGAACACAAATCTGCTGAAGCTGTTCATCACACTATCTTCATTACTGCCACAGAAATACACAAGTTGTTGTTGCAGCGTCTTAGAGTTCGAGATTTTCAAATACTTTGCTCGAAGGCCTTGATAAAAAGGACATAAAAATACAACATGGTGTTAATCTTCTTTATCAGCTGTACAGAGAGGACAGTTTCTTGTCGTTTGGTTTGGTTTTTACCGAAACTTGTGAGCGATGATTTCGGATACTCCTGCGCGGAAACGAGTTAGAGCAACAGTGTACTTAATATCATCGATTAATTCAATGTATTTCTCTTTTTCCAAGCATGTTTTGTAACAATTATAAATGTCGAAACGTTCACTGCATTCTAAAAAGGAGAACCATTCTTGACAAAAACAATCTTGTAAACGTCTTTTAAACTCTTGTAAGAAACACTTCTCATTCCCAACCATTCCGTACATCCACACAGCAGCAAAACCATTACAACATAAAAGACTCTGCACATGTGAGACCCAATTTGTGTGGCCCTTCGATGCCAAATTACATAAAGCTTTATATGCAATCTTGGAATATCTTGAATCATGTTGCTTCAGCAGTGTAAACCAGTATTTCACACATCTGACTGCAGAGTTAATATACTGCGGATGTCTTCCCAATTCACCATACACAATGTTGTTTGGAGTTCGAATTGTCACTTTCAGAAACGTTTTACACGCAAACAGGTGGACCCTTTCCACAGAGTCATACTTTCCATATCCCCATAGCTCTGAACCATACAAGAGCATAAGGGCGATCCGTGCGTCAAACAGTTTGAAAAACACCTTTGCCGAATTTGTTTGTTTGTTTGTTTGCTTGACGCCCAGCCGACCACGACGGGCCATATCAGGGCGGTGCTGCTTTGACATATAACGTGCGCCACACACAAGACAGAAGTCGCAGCACAGGCTTCATGTCTCACCCAGTCACATTATTCTGACACCGGACCAACCAGTCCTAGCACTAACCCCATAATGCCAGACGCCAGGCGGAGCAGCCACTAGATTGCCAATTTTAAAGTCTTAGGTATGACCCGGCCGGGGTTTGAACCCACGACCTCCCGATCACGGGGCGGACGCCTTACCACTAGGCCAACCGTGCCGGCCTTTGCCGAATGGCAGCCAAGTCTGTTCAGTAATCTAACGATTTCGATCACTCCCTTTTTCGCCATGGTTGTCTTTGTTTCTACTGCAATGTTCCAGCTCAGTTGGGTGGAAAGGGTTACACCGAGATATTTAAACGAGTTCACAATCTCAAGACGATCCATTCCGTAGAACCACTTCTCTTTTTGTGCAATGTGCCCGCCCTTTCTAAAAACCATGACCTTAGTCTTTGTCAAGTTCACGTTCAGACACAGTTTATCTGCAGAGCAGCGCAGGACATTAAGCTGGTTTTGTAGGCCTACTACAGTGCTGGATAACAGCAGAATGTCGTCAGCAAAAAGCATTACAAACAGTTCTAACTCAGACGGAGATAAACGTATCCCATGTCTGCCTCGTTGTATGACATCCTGCGCCAGTTCGTTGATCAGAAACGAGAAAATTGTCGGTGAGGCTACACAACCTTGTTTAAGGCCTTGCATACATTCAAAGAAATCAGTGTATTCGTTTCCGCACCGCACGCATGCTTTCACATTTTTATACATGCTCTTTAACACCTTAAATATATTGCCTTGTATGCCTAATCGAAAAAGCACTGACCAGAGCACGGGGCGCTTAATGCTATCGTAAGCCTTACAAAAATCTATGTAGGCTACATACAGTTTGGCCTTTTGTGAAAAATTTTTCTGGACGCAAGCACATGATCAATAGTTGAGTAATTCCTCCAGAAACCAGCCTGGCTTTCATCTAAAATGTTATTATTTTCTGACCACACAGACAGGCGGTCGTTCAGAACAGACATAACAATTTTGCTCATCGTACTGGTGAGGGAAATTCCTCTGTAACTGTCAGGGTTATCACAGTCTCCTTTTTTATGTAACGGCACAATAATGGCCTTGGACCACGCTCTTGGGTACACCCCCTTCTCGAGAATGTTGTTGAACAATTTAACTAAAAAGGTAAAATAAGACTTTCAGACACGTTCAACATTTCTTTCAACACACCATCAAACCCTGCCGCTTTACCATTTTTCAAATTTCTGGTTGCTTTACTAATTTCAATTTCAGTTATTTCACTGTCAAGAATGTCGTCACTGATACCTGTATCAGGCAACTGATCGTCTTCGGGTTCACCTTCAACTGTATCGGTGTTTAAAACATCCTTAAAATGTTCGTACCATGTCTCGCAAAAAGAAGAACAACAACCGAAAACGGGATTTCGTGGCCGGGCACTGATGTCATCACATTCAATCGCGGTCACCACAAATCACGATCAAACTCCTTGCTCGCTCTGTCTTTTTTTGTCCTTTTTAAGTCCCTCCCTCACTCAGTTCTCATTTGGGGGAAAAGTAAGGCGTGTTGCCTGATCATTTGGGATCGTGAAAGGTATAGCCATGTGATGTTGGGAGGGGAGACAGGAAGGGGATAGAAGAAAAAGGCTTCTGCTTCTCCCCCTTTCGCCGCGAGGGGAGATTACTGGGAACATTCACGACAGGATAGATGTAGGTGGTGTGGTAGAAAGGCTTGTTATATATTTAGTAACTTGAAATTTAGTGTCAAAACATCAAGAACTGAGAGAGAGAGAGAGAGAGAGAGAGAGAGAGAGAGAGAGAGAGAGAGAGAGAGAGAGACATACACATAGACACAAACATACTGTCAGTCAGACCGAGAGACAGAGCCCTAGACAAAGTGAGGGACAGAGTCAATGACATAGACAAAGAAAGACACAGAAAGAGAGAAAGAAGATACGTCAACATTCAATACAGATCGATGTATATTACTTTCGCATAAACGTGTCCCGTCATTGAAACCCCACAGCGTTCAAATGTAAACACGATTAGCCCGAACAAATCCACGCAGGGAAAAAAGTCCCCCCCCCCCCCCCCCCGAAAAAAACACCCAAAACCCCAATAATCTCCTTCATAACAATTGTTTCTTTCTCTTTTCCCCCCAGCAAATGCTATATAGCTTGACTGCGTTCCAGTTCCATTTCCCTCTTTTTTGCGTGATTTATCGTTTACAAGACACACAGGGGAACAAAGGTGGACACAATGATACATCAGTGGGACCCGTTATGGGTTAAGAGAATCAAATAGACGAAAAGTCTGCCGCGCTGTCTGGCGGCAAATTGATCTGTGTGCTTTCAATGAAAATTCCTATTACTGCAGTCCGACGAGATAATTATATAATGGCACTTGAGGCACAAAGAGACGATGTTTCTGGTTTTTAATTTATTATACGACACAACGATAAGAGAGAGAGAGAGAGAGAGAGAGAGAGAGAGAGAGAGAGAGAGAGAGAGAGAGAGAGAGAGAGAGAGAGAGAGAGAGAGAGAGAGAGAGAGAGAGAGAGAGAAAGAAAGAGAGAGATAGAGAGAGAGAGAGACTGACAGGGAGACAGACAGACAGAAAGACAGAAAGACAGACGGACAGACAGATAGAGACAGTAAGACAGATAGAGAGACACGTAGAGACTACATGTTTGGTTTGCTCATTTTTCCATTTCTCGATTCACCCTATCCTGTATCACGCAACAAAAACACCCCCATCCCCACCACCACCAACAACAACCACAACAACAACAACAACAACAACAACAACAACAACAAACAGCAACAACAACACATTATTTCTCTCTAAAGTTTTTGTATGAATGATTGAGTGTCTATGCACTTGATTTCAAAGACTCGTTTATCTCAATAACTATTATGCTTCACAACTCAAACAAAATCTGCCCTGGTCATATTCATTTCATGTGGAAAGGAATTCAACTTGTAGTCTGTTCACCCGCGCAGTATCGATCAACGGCCAACAAAAACGATGTTGTAAACATGAATGAGGTAAACACACATGGTTTCAAATACACACGTTTATTATAGGATCGTAAGTCTTTGAAATAGGTTTAGATTTTCGAGGAAATAACTGTTCAAACGTGACGCTTTTCTGATACAGAACTCTCTTGTCGCGGAGATATCTTTGCCCCACCCACGAACCGAAAGACGCATTTAAGTTTTATTAAATGCCCAAAGAAAGCTAAAAGACACAGTCCTTCTCGCTAAAACAGAATTGCTTTCTATCTCAGAGTTGGGCAGGTTTTTACATGGGAGATAAGACTTACCAAAAACCAACATCCTGCCAGCTGTTTCTTGTGGAGAATTGAAATTGTTTTTTGGATAATCAAATTCGCAGATTAACACCAGTAATTATTTTTTTCAAATCGCACTCTGCACAAAAAGCACCCATGCTATTGCATTTTGGTATATGTCCAAGCCAAGGGATGGCTTTATTCCATGTAAAAGTCTGGCTAAATCTTAAATGGTAAGCCGAATCGTTTACACGAGAAGGCCTGCGACGTTCAAGGTTTTACAATAAGATCATGCCACGGGACTCCGCGATTAGTGACTTTCCAGATGCAATGGACAGGAAAAGGCCATATTCGTCAAGCATACTCGTAATGGAGACAAATGCATTGTGGAGTTCCATTGCACAGACACTCCATCAGTCCCGCACACAAAGTTTGACTTTTTCCGTGCAGGTATTGTGCTCAAAAGAAGCATTACTTCTATTTGCGGTCGATGCCCCTTAAAACTTTCAACCAACAGAATACATCTTTGTCAAGACTAAGACAAAGCAGACAGTCTCTTACCAGCACAAACACCATTCATCACTATCCAGCAGGGGGGTCATTCCGAGTTTCTGTCTAGGTCAAAAACTGATAGGTCCCGTGTTTATCGAATCCCCCGCATCCTGTGTTGCAAGGGAGACTAATCGTGCATGAAGGATGGGCTTTCTTTCAGAGAATGATCTCCCTTCCACAGATTACTGTTCATTTCTTCTATAGAGCTTAAACAATGACCACGAGTTGATTACTGGAAAATAAACCACGAGTGGGTATTTGCAGCCGCTTGGTAATTCACGAGTGTGCGGAGCACACGAGTGAATTACCAAGCGGCTGCAAATACCCACGAGTGGTTTATTTTCCAGTAATCAACGAGTTGTCATTGTTTAAGCTATTTATACAACGACCAACACGGGTCGAACATGCAGTCATGCAGACGACATTTTGTAGGCAATTTCATTTCAGCCTAATCACTCAGAGTGTCAAATGCGCGTCATTCAAATAGTCCCTATTCTTTTACTTTATTCTTAGTCTCCGACTCGTCGGCATTATACTTGTCTCGTCTAAATATCGGACCCCATTGCTACGATTAAAACACAATAGCGTTTATAAAGCTATTCTGACATTACATTCTGTGTTAAAATCATGTTTTTGTCAGCAGCAAGGACCAGAATGGTCCATGTCGTTGATTGCAGACGACGGTTCCCTTTCCGCATGAAGCCACGGAAATAACCGAACATTGAAAAACCCACGGACATGTATTACGGAGAAAACTCGGGATAACCGGATGTTTAGCATTACGTCAATATGCTAGGAATCCTATGACGTCATGACGTATCATACTTGCCTACGTAGATTGTATACATGTTCGAAAGTCTGACTTCTGTTGTGAATTCGCGTGGTGAAGACTGCGGTAAATCTGTAGATGATAAGAGAACAAGGATTGTCTCAGAAGAAACGACTAAATGTTTCAGACCGGTAACTTCATTTCAACATTGCACTATATAATGGACGTTCTATGTGACAGGAGAGTTTGCTGATTTTGTGATAAACATTGGTGGGAGAGATCGTCTGCTAGAATCAGAGATAGGTCGCTTCAGATTGCAGCTTCTGGAAATTTGCAAGGTTTGTTGCCTGTTAAAGAACTGGATTTTACACGTAATGTATGTCATGTACAGTAAGCAACAACAAAAACACACACAAAGCAAATGGCATTGTCTGTCGACTAGGCATACACGTCAGCCATTGTTGTTACAGTTTTGAGTCAACATTGTACGTATTCTTCCGCAACAGGGTCCAATCGTCTGGGTTTCAAATGTTCTAAAAATAAATTCTAGTGTTGATTATTTTTTAGCCCTCTTTATTATGGGGGCGAGGACGCCCCCATTCTATACGGATAGTTTCGAGGTTGACCATGGGCAGCGCCATTTTGTTGTGAAATACGTCATCAGTTTGTGTACACAGGAAGTTGTGACATCCGTCACCCTATGGGAGGGGTGACGTCAAAATTGTTCATCTGTAGAAAGTTGTGAAATCCGTCACCCTATGGGAGGGGTGACGTCAAAATTGGTCATCACAGAGTTTGTGTAACACAGGAAGTTGTGAAATACGTCACCCTATGGGAGGGGTGACGTCAAAATTGTTCAACAAAAACATGATATGTCGCATTGTGCAGGGTCAACTGCAACAAACTCAAACCGAGCCATTCATACCTAGCTGTATTTGAGTGACTTATATACCCGACATTTTTATTTCTTATTTTTAGCACAGGTGTAGGAAAAATCATGAACCAAAATGTTATTTAGTTTCTAATTTAACATTTTTTTTACAAATATGACCATGGTCTTTTAAACATACAGTGACATTAAACATTGTTATGTTAAAAAAAAGAAAAAAGAAAAAAAGCTTTTGTGCACAAATCAGAAAATACATTGTACATTTTACCTACAGGCCAAACCGTGAGTGTCTGTGGCAAAGCCCGACCCAGGAAATTGCACTGATTTTATATTTAGATCAGAGAGAAATTGTCAAGAACAGGCGCTTGCATTTGGATGTGTCCAATGATAGTAGGTTTGGTTGTGATCAATCAGAATAATGTAGGAATAAAAATGTATGACAGTTTAGTATGATGACATGTAATTCACATATGCTGAAATATGATATTATACATCATGTAATATTATTATGGCTGTTGCCATGACCATGAAACCCAACAAAGGTTTAATGTAATGTAATTCAAAATACCAAAACCGAGCACCTATTAATCTCGTCTTTGCGCGTGAAGATTGAGGCCGTCTGCCAGTAGCGGTTAGGTCATACAGTGGAACCCCTCTCTAGCGACCTTTAAAATGTTGACAAAAATCGGTCCTTGTGGAGGAGGGTCCTTACAGCGGAGTCAGGGGGCCACAAAGAAAGTCAGATTTAAAAAAAAAAAGAAAACAGAGAAGTTTGAGTTGCTGACGACCGTTCTCTCTGAAAGCAAACTGCTTCGATTTCATGTTTGTCCTTGGTGTCCACCAGTTCTGGTGCATGTACTACCCTGGCCAAGTTTCCTCTCAAGACATCAAAGAGACCGCCCCAGTATACTCTACAGCCTCTGGGCGAACCACCTCTCATAGCTAAAACTGGGTCAATGACCCCTGGGAAGAAGGTCAGTGTCTATAAAAATTTTACTCCTAGGCCTGCGGCCAGGGGGGGGGGGGGGGGAGTATACCGGTACCATTTGAGAATCAGACCAAATGAGAATTGAACCATTTGAGAACATCCTTTTTTTTCAATCACTACATCGAAGGCCTGCGGCCCGGGGTTCACATGGGTTGGTTTGTTTGTTTGTTTCAAACCCACACCCATATACACACATTTCCCATTTAAACCATTTGTCGGCCCCCTGTCGATATTTATCGACTAAGTTCCTTGTGGCTATTGCTGTTGATATTGGTGTTGTGGTTGGTGGTACATGCTGCTGCTTACGTTTTTGCTGCTGTTACTGCTGCTGAATGTTTGTTTATTTGTTTAGTTTTAATTAAAGAAGCCACAAAACTATACACTTTTTGAATCATTCACAGAGGTATTATTCATTCAACGCAAGTGAACGTGTCTGTATAAACCTCGTTCAAGAACGCAGTCAAATATTTCTTTGACGCAGTAGAATCAGTTACTGGGCTAGCCCCCTTGCTGGATAAAAAGTGTCAGTCCATGGCCTAATAATTATCTCAAATTTTGAAAGCGGTGGCCATCCTTCATCTTATCACCCGAACTAAGATTGTTAGTGCAAACCTGATATAAATAATGCTGTTGGTACGACGCGCGAAATTATCCAATTACAGCCGAGGAAAATATAAGCCTTTTCTCATTTTCTTTAAGAAAAAAAAAGGGGAAAAAAGAAGAAACAAGTCGCGTAAGGCGAAAATACAATATTTAGTCAAGTAGCTGTCGAACTCACAGAATGAAACGCAATGCCATTTTACTCGTAGCATCGTCAGGCCACCGCTCATGGCAAAGGCAGTGAAATTGACAAGAAGAGCGGGGTAGTAGTTGCGCTAAGAAGGATAGCACGCTTTTCTGTACCTCTCTTTGTTTTAACTTTCTGAGCGTGTTTTTAATCCAAACATATCATATCATATGTTTTTGGAATCAGGAACCGACAAGGAATAAGATGAAAGTGTTTTTAAATTGATTTGGACAATTTAATTTTGATAATAATTTTTATATATTTAATTTTCAGAGCTTGTTTTTAATCCGAATATAACATATTTATATGTTTTTGGAGTCAGCAAATGATGGAGAATAAGATAAACGTAAATTTGGATCGTTTTATAAATTTTTATTTTTTTTTACAATTTTCCGATTTTTAATGACCAAAGTCATTAATTAATTTTTAAGCCACCAAGCTGAAATGCAATACCGAACCCCGGGCTTCGTCGAAGATTACTTGACCAAAATTTCAACCAATTTGGTTGAAAAATGAGGGCGTGACAGTGCCGCCTCAACTTTCACGAAAAGCCGGATATGACGTCATCAAAGACATTTATAAAAAAAATGAAAAAAACGTTCGGGGATTTCATACCCAGGAACTCTCATGTCAAATTTCATAAAGATCGGTCCAGTAGTTTAGTCTGAATCGCTCTACACACACACACACACGCACACACACACACACATACACCACGACCCTCGTTTCGATTCCCCCTCGATGTTAAAATATTTAGTCAAAACTTGACTAAATATAAAAAGAACGACAATCAATGGGGGCGAGGACGCCCCCATTCTATACGGATAGTTTAGAGGTTGACCATGGGCAGCGCCATTTTGTTGTGAAATACGTCATCAGTTTGTGTACACAGGAAGTTGTGACATCCGTCACCCTATGGGAGGGGTGAAGGCAACATTGTTCATCTGTAGAAAGTTGTGAAATCCGTCACCCTATGGGAGGGGTGACGTCAAAATTGGTCATCACAGAGTTTGTGTAAGACAGGAAGTTGTGAAATACGTCACCCTATGGGAGGGGTGACGTCAAAATTGTTCAACAAAAACATGATATGTCGCATTGTGCAGGGTCAACCGCAACAAACTCAAACCGAGCCATTCATACCTAGCTGTATTTGAGAGACTTATATACCCGACATTTTTATTTCTTATTTTTAGCACAGGTGTAGGAAAAATCATGAACCAAAATGTTATTTATTTTCTAATTTAACATTTTTTTTACAAATATGACCATGGTCTTTTAAACATACAGTGACATTAAACATTGTTATGTTAAAAAAAAGAAAAAAGAAATAAAGCTTTTGTGCACAAATCAGAAAATACATTGTACATTTTACCTACAGGCCAAACAGTGTCTGTTGGCGGCAGAGGGCCCAGCAAGTTGCTATTTTTAGATCGATTAAAAGTTGTCAAGAACAGGCGCTTACATTTGGATGTGTCCACTGATAGTAGGTTTGGTTGTGATCAATCAGAATGATGTAGGAATAAAAATGTATGACAGTTTGGTATGATGACATGTAATTCAAATATGCTGAAATGTAATATTATACATGATATAATATTATTATGGCTGTTGCCATGACCATGAACCCCAAGAAAGGTTTAATGTTATGTAAAATCAAAATACCAAAATCAAGCACCTACTAATCTGGTCTAGGTGCGGCTTGGACCAAAAAAGGATGGACACGCAACTCGCTCAGCCAGCCAGCGCTGCGAGACTTACAGCGGCCAACTTCGCCGCGGCGCGCTCATTGGCTAAGTATTGAACTTGCGTCAAGGCCGATGCGCGTAGATTCCCAGAATGTTTACTTTCGGTTAGATTCTTCGACAGCATTCGCAGAGGTGACTGCCGTATTGTGTACCGCAGTCAGAAGTAATTTATTACTTTTGGGAGTTTAGTAACGTGATATCAGTTTTCAATTGTTCGTTCACTTATATTGCTTTCAGATTTAACACACAAGAAACAGTAGCACGGTTTTCGTTGCGAAAATGTGCATTGGCAGTGCTACGCGATCGAATTGACAATTGTGTATTATGTACACGCGGTGTTCTTCTCAGGAAAAGACCGAAGCGACATGTGACGTCAGTCGTTCAGCCCGCGAGCGGTGGGATGGGGGGGTTCACATGGTTTGTTTGTTTCAGAACCACACCCATATACACACATTTCACATGTAAACCATTTGTCCGCCCCCTGTCGATATTTATCGACTAAGTTCCTTGTTCTTACTTCGAATAATCCACGTGTGGTTTTTGGGTTTAATCAAAGTAGTTCGTTCTAATTTCTCACTTGTCTAAAAATAATCAACTAGATTTAATCCACCCCTCGGTTGCATTGCAGGAGTTGTATAAAAAGGTATTAACCACTACCCACTCAAAGAAATTCGATTAGCGGATGGAGAGCAGGGCAAACGTGGGAGAGGTGGGGTGGGGACTAACAATGTTGATCTTGTATGTATCTGGGTGAGAGAGAGAGAGAGAGAGAGAGAGAGAGAGAGAGAGAGAGAGAGAGAGAGAGAGAGAGAGAGAGAGAGAAAGAGAGAGAGAGAGAGAGAGAGAGAGAGACAGAATCAGAATCAGAATCAGAATGTTTATTTGCGAAAACTCATGTTTATAGCAAAAGGGTTCTGGGGGGTTGGGTAATCGAACGATCCACGAACATCAGTGTACACATTGGTTTCAGTCTGTTACACAAAAACAATGCATCGTGATTCGGTCCGAAGCATCCAACTTGTAATCCAAGTCGGGAAATAACTTTTCCGTTTCGAACACGGTATTGTTCCATATCGATCGCGGTTTGTCACAAACACACATGGAATATGTGTGCCCTGTAGTTTTGCGACAACAGTCAGTCTGGCATGGCACGGAGGTAGCACTGTACCAGTGTAGACACGACATGGAGGTCAGTCGTGAGATGGTCGATTTCTTCTCCAAAGACGTTGCGGTCGACTTGGGGCAGACGCCGGACACACGGGGGCGTTTCCTCCTCTTCTTGGAATGACGTTGTCTGTGCTGTTTCGCAGTCGTATGTCAGGACGTAGTCGTCTCCCCTTGCAATCAGCGTCTTCTTTCCACCTTTTCTTTCGCACACTACTTTTGTGAGAGTGCGGTTCCTCTTTCTGTTTAACAGTTTCTCTTTAAGTTGCACGTTCTGTGAGCAGCGTGAGGCTAGGTCGTAAACGTCCTCTGGTGCAAACTCTCGGTCCGTTGCTGCCAGTTCAGCTACAGTGGTTTCGTCGTCTGCTGTCTGTGACGTCACAGCACAACAAACCTCTGAGTTGACAATCTCGCACGTGGTTAAGCTTGCAGTGTCGCAGTGGGCAGGTGTGTGCTGTGTTGGGGTGGCCAGGCTGCGTGTTTCACGTGATCTTTCTATGGAATGTTGTTGTTTGACACTGTCACTTGTCACTGCACTGGAATTTGCGTTATCATTTTTGATCGTAGGAACAGGAGCTAAGTCTTTTAGTGGATGAGTTTGAAAGTCAGGCATTGTATTGCATGAATTAATTCCCACCTGTGTTCTCCTTTGCTCAGCTCTGAGCTCTGCTCGTCTCCTGTCTCGGCGGATCTGTGCAGCAGACTTTTTTCGCCACTGGCCGGTTGGTGCGGTAATGGCGGCTTCTTGTCCATGTTGGCTGGCGCTCAGTCGAAGGACAAACACTGTGTCCTCTCCCTCACCAGCAACTTTCCACGATTTAACGAGGTGGTCCGACAGAAGGGTGGCTAGGATGGATTCCACATGTGTTGGTAGTCCAACAATGGTCATCTTGGCGAGTTGTAAAGCAAACACTTAGAGAGCTCCTGTCACGTCGACTTGTCTCTTACGCCAAGGAACACCACCCGCCGAGAGAGAGAGAGAGAGAGGCAGAGAGAGAGAGAGACAGAGACACAGAGAGAGACAGAGACACAGAGAGAGACAGAGACACAGAGAGAGACACAGAGAGAGTTTCTCAACTGTGACCTCATGTTACCAACAAAACAGACGTGATTGACGTATCTGCGATCAGTACATGTTTATTTTAGCCATTCTTCAAAAAAGCCTACCACTAATCGGAACATTACAAGAAAAACATAAAAGACAATGCGTATGTCTGTGGACGGCATAAGAAACCGAAGATCACGCTTCTGGGTCTGAAACTGACATATGACGTTTTAATTTCGTTAGGGACCACGATCCCATATATGGGATCGGTGAAACAATTGCACATAGAAGAAGTTTGGTTGGAGATTAATTTCATATCTGTGTTAGAGATTATCAAGGGACACAACCTCTAACATTGAAATGTGATACGTCGGTAATCTCCCTTGTTTTGAAGTCACCAGCTGTCATTTGATATCGCCACGCGCCGTTTTGAAAGCAAAGATGACAACGTCACGAAGGTAAGCAAATATTGCCATGTCTAATAACATTTTTGTAAAGGTATTAAGAATAAAAGTTGTTGTTTACATCATTATCCGAAATGTGTCTTCAAAGTTTTGTCTCTGAGTCTGTCAGCATGCTTGCAATGTATTCATAAACTGCGATCCCATATATGGGATCGTGGTCCCGAGAGGGTAGGGGTTTTCCGTTTTTGGTTATTTGAAGTATGATTGGTGTTTCTTGCAGAACATTCAATGTGAACCAAGTAGTAAGCATTCTGGAAGACCTAGGGACTTTTGAAGAAGCTACAGTCTACATTGAGCCCCCTGCTGTTGGTGAGGACACGGATGAGGACAGCGGTGATGAGGATGATGGGGGAGTGGTGTCAGATGGAATGACAACAATGTTGTGAATGTAGTCTCCAACAAAGTTGGCGTCTACCCTATGAAAATGGCCACCAGATGGTCAAGAGCGCAGAAAAAGGCAGTGCAGATTGGGCAACCATCCCTCATCAAGCACTATAATAACACCATGGGCGGCGTGGACAGATGCGATCAGAACATCTCCAAGTACCGCACACAGATCAGGTCAAAGAAGTGGACGTGGCCCCTGGTGGCTTATTGCATCGATCTTTGTGTTCAGCAGGCATAGCATCTCTATAGAGCTACCCCTAAAGCTGCTGATGATCCCATGGACCTTCTGGCCTTCCGTCGATCCATTGCTCAAGCATACCTTGCTCGTGGTCCTCGTCACGCACATCCAGGACGCCCACGCGGATTCTCTCCACTTCATCACAGGGTTCCAGACCAGATACGGTTTGACCGCCTGGATCATCTTGTGCAACCTTGGGCCACACAGCTGAAGTGCATCCACTGCGGCATGAAAACCAAACACCGGTGTGTAAAGTGCAAAGTCGGCGTTCACGATCGCTGTTTCATCCAGTACCACACCCAGTGATAGGACATATGACAGTTTCATCTCTTATCTTGCTGCTTCATCATCGTTTTATCCGTTGTCGTTCGCAATAAAGAGACATATCATTTCTTCCTGGCTTTCCTAGGAATGGGAGAACTCTATTTCCTGCCTCTACGTTTTGTTCGGTATTATTTGGCTTCAAAGATATTGAATTGATATATTTTATTCCTTTATGGCACCCACGATCATGTTTTGATTATCACAAGCAGTGAATGGACAGAATATCAAGTATCTTTTGTTGTATCACAGCCAGTGAATGAACAAATAATTGCCACTTCTTCAGTTGTCATGTGTAATGAATTGACAAAATCGTCACCATTTTCCTCCATTACCATGCTCAGCCAATTGACATTTGATCACCCCCCCCCATTCCCCGTTATTATAATGAGTAAATTGAGAAATGTTCTCTTTGAGAATAGTGAAACAACTCCTTTATGTCACTGTCACGAATTATGTTGCAAAAATACTTGGTTTGGTGAGTTTGTTTTTACAGTAATTTTTTTTAGGATTTTCAGTGTTATTTTGCTTCAAAGTACACAAAAAGTACAATTTCTTTTGTGTTATAGTTCACAACTGATGTGCTGGGGAACATGTACCTGAATCATCTTATCTGTTTCATTAAACCTGCTTAAATGAAGTTTCAATCCTCTTGTGTTGTATTTCGTGTTTTATGAAAACCCCTGCCCTTTCGGGACCACGATCCCATATATGGGATCGGCATATTTTGCCTCCAAAACCTACTTTATTCTTAAAATTAACACAAATTTTTGTCTAATATGTTAATGTTACATAATAATCTCCATAATATCGAAAAATGGAGCCAAAAAAAAAATTGGTCCCTAATGGGTTAAACGAGGTAGCTTGACACTGCTAAAATAGGCTTATCATGCATTGACTGTACTCCGTAATATTGTTAAATCCATAGTATAAGCTAGCCCCGTTGATGTTCTTTCTTTCAACGCTACGATGTTAACATTGGAACTTCTTCGCAGGACCGTAATGGCCCAGGCTTCCGGCTAATTTCATTGTTTAACATCCGTAACGTAGAATCACCTGTCATGAGCTTGTGACGGTCTCAAAAAAGCAAGTCAAATGATTGGTCAATTTTTATCTTGTCCAATAAAATCAGTGTTTTGTGTTTTATACCCTTTCCCTTGCCTATGAGAACTCCAGAGATTCCGGTTCACGTGTTGATGCTCAAAGATATCTTTTTCTTGTAAACTAACACAGATCTGTCCAGCTTGTTTACATGGGATAGGCGAATTCTTGCACTTTGGTGTACTTCCAACACCCAACCGACTGGGTTCTTTCTGAATACATTTAGTTATTGGCATTTGTGTAAATATGCAAAGTTAATCTGGACAAATATTCCCAGGCTGAACAGAAAGCAGCCGGGCTGTTGAGTTGGTATGCGTCCTAGAAGGATCCTTATATTCCATTTACAAGCCTGGACAGATCTGCCAAGGTTAACATGAAGCAACGTCAATACATTTATTTCCGTTATTCTGTGCGACCAAACGCTGTCCACGCCATCCCACAATCACAGTCCGAACAAAAACAGACAGACGAAAGTAAGATAAATATAGACAGAAAGCCAGGCGAACATCCGACGAGACCTTCGGTTGACCCAAGACGCCCACCAAGTGTTGGCCGCACGATTAATGGTCAGTAAATGAGACTGGACCCTCGCCTGTGATTTGACCCCTTCTCCCGACACTGACCACTGTCCGTGCCTGCTCGTGCAACCAAATGGGCCGATTCTTCGCCCGTCAAAGCGCCGCTAAATGAGTCTCGGAGCTAGATAAATAGAGGACTAGACTGGGCGAGGCGGGGACCTTCACTGGAGGGAATTAAAGGTACCTTGCTTTCTTTTGGTGTCCACCATTTCATAAATCACCGTAGAAGTGTCCACATTTTGCACATGTGATAAAAGGTATCGTTCGACTTGGACGCATTCTCTAATCTTTTGGGGCGGGGGAAAAAGGTCCCTTGCTTCTTTCCGGTGTCCACCATTTCATAAATCACCGTAGATGTGTACGTGTCCACATTTTGCACAAATGATAAAGGCATCGTTCGACTTGGACGCATTCTCAAAACCAACAGCCTGGTTAACTACTTTCTGTGCAGAGCTTTGATTTTTTTTCTCCAGCTCTTTGAAAACCACGACAGATCTGTCCCAGCATTAACAGGGGTTGTGAGAGCATCATCATCAGCCTGGCTGGACCGGCACGGTTGGCCTTGTGGTAAGGCGTCCGCCCCGTGATCGGGAGGTCGTGGGTTCGAACCCCGGCCGGGTCATACCTAAGACTTTAAAATTGGCAATCTAGTGGTTGCTCCGCCTGACGTCCGGCATTATGGGGTTAGTGCTAGGACTGGTTGGTCCGGTGTCAGAATAATGTGACTGGGTGAGACATGAAGCCTGTGCTGCGACTTCTGTCTTGTGTGTGGCGCACGTTATATGTCAAAGCAGCACCGCCCTGATATGGCCCTTCGTGGTCGGCTGGGCGTTAAGCAAACAAAGTCTGGCTGGTAAATGTGAAGAGCAGCACATTTTCTGTTCAATTAACTTTTTGCTTGACATTGATGTCTATCTGCGAATTTCATTAAGCAATTGTTATCGTAAATCCCTCTCTGCGCAGACATGTGCAAGGATGTTGGTTTTTGGTGTGTGTCCAAGTGGAAAGATGCTCTTATCCCACGTTCAAGCCTTGGAGGATCTGTGGCGGTGTGCACGATAGCTTAAATAGGAAGGACGTGCGTGCCTTTAAATGATGGTCGCCCACAAGTTCTGGGCGGAGATCTCCTGGGGTCGGTCCGGATTCCTGTCTCTCTCCACCTCCCCTTATTCAACTCAGAGTCATCCTTGGGTCAACATTCTGTCTGAAGTGTAACCGTAGGGGCCACAAGAGACGGGCATGCCC
>NC_090246.1:54717772-54722772 GCF_037325665.1 Littorina saxatilis | reverse complement strand
TATGCACTCGCGTGAACAAGAAACTGTCGAGCTTCACAGATGTCGTCGTTGGGTAGTTTTGGGTTTGTTTTACTACCATAGGAGGATTTTTGAACTGTAAATGCACTCAGCTGCAACAAAAACGCAAAACGAAGGCTGTGAGCTGCACTGTGCCTTTAAAGTTAAACACATACAGTACCAATCAACAGGCAAGTTGTTTACAGTTAGACAGACAACAATAGAGACAGACAGACAAATAACCCTTTCGCTGCCAATCAAAACTTCCTGACTGCCAGGGAATATTGGAGTTCGGGGTGTAATAATTCACAAAAAATTCTAGCTCCAAACTGGCAGTAGGTAGGAAAGTAAAACCTATGTTATTTTTAAAGGAAATTCAACCAAGAATCTGTTTTTAGTATCTAATCATGGAAATAATGCACAAGTGCAGGACGGGTATACCCGTCCTAAGGCAGTCAAGGGGTTAATTAGGAACAAAACCCCCCAGAAAAATCCTCACGAAGAGAATTCTAAGCCACTCATTTCAAACTTCTTGGAACATTTCTTCTTCTTCTTCTTGTCGTTCGCTGTTAGATCGTCAGTCCGGACTGCAGGGCGAAACGTGCTTTATCCTACATACGTGAGAGAGATACCCGTGAGATAAAAATCGTTCAAATCACACGTGTGTATATCATGTAAATGAGGTCAACCGGAAGGTCATGCTATGTAAATTAGTAATTACATATTCATGTAGAACTACTTTTGCAACAAAATGGCAACTGCCACGAAACCGATTTGTCAACACTGAAAGAATTTTTGAGTGATGAGCTGTTCGAAGACATGTTTGGCGATGACGCGAATGACGAAGTCGATGAAGAAAAAAGCGAGTCATCCATGATTTATGATTTTTCTCCAATAGACTCATTCGTTCAGACAAACAAGAACAAGAACACTCTCCGAAAAACGGTTTACGATATACGTCGCCTATCGACGTTTATGGCGAAACACGGGGACAAAAGAAACATTAGCACCATCCAACCACAAAAATTATGCAAAATTCTCTGCTCTCTTTTCATGAGTTTGACAAAACCGGATGGCAAAGAGTATGAACCATCCCCACGCTGAGGGGCCTTCTCAGCAGCATCCATCGACAGTTGAAGTCTAAAAAGTACTGTGCACCCGTTATAGACGGCCCCGAATTTGCACTTGTAACTGAGAGAAGTCGTGAAGACAAAGCAGAAGATTGTTAAACAGGAAGGTTGTGGCAACTTACCTAACAGGGCTCAACCGCTGAAAGATGAAGATGTTGACAAGCTGTGGCAGACAAAACAGCTCGGAGTCGCAGATCCAGAAGTAATCCTGAATACTCTGTGGTGGCAAAACACAGTCAACTTTGGTCTGCGCAGCGTGACACCTCACAGGCACATGCAGTGAGGAGACGTGTCCTTGCATGAAGACAGTAATGGCAGAGAATATCTCCAATTTTGCGAAAGACAATCCACAACCAAAGCCAGGGCGACATGTGAAGAAAAGCTGGGATCATCAACCCGAGGTAGATCTACACCAACCACTCTGCACGCCAGTTCCTAGTGCAGAAACTTTCCGAGAATAACGTTCCTCCGACCAAAATAATGCAGCTATCTGGGCACAACAACGTTAAGCAGCATTTCCCAAGAGGAACACCGTGGCTTCAGTCTGATGCTAAACGGCACTGCACCGGTCTCGGAGCTGTCGCCATGCAGTGTCGGCAGACGACACATTGGATTCGCACGGCCACTTCAACTCCAGCCGTCTCCACTGCCACTGCCACAATCACATCCCAGCAAACGCTAACAACACTGTTTGCAAGGCCTGTGCACGTTGGTACCATCAACATCAACCAATATTTGTCCAGTCACCAAACCGAGAAGTGACCATCTGAAAGCTGTCGACTCGCCTGGCTCCGACTTGACTGTCATCCTATCGCGGAAGGATATGCTTTGCTGTTGTTGTTCCTTTTGGTTTCTTTTATCCTGTGGCCACTGCTTTTCTTTTTATCTGGTATATTTTGAAGTGACCATCATTTCGTTGTTCGAATTTATTTAATCAATGTTCAATATTAAACTTAACAGTGTTAACAAAGGCGAACTACTTTGTCCTAGTTTGAGAGTGTGTGTCATGGCGGAGGAATGAATGTCAAATTGAGTAAAGTGGTTTGAAGTTCTAAAGCGGGTTGATCCAAAGGCAATAGCGCTGTCGGTGACTTTTAGTTAGATCTGGCACAGAAGTATATAATGTAGGATAAACAGAATACTACATGGCTTGCTGTGTCGTACCAGATTTACACTCGTTGCTTTTTCAAATAGTGAACAGCTCGCTTTCGCTCGCAGTTCACTATTTAAAAAAACAACTCGTGTAAATCTGGTACGACACAGCAAGCCATGTAGTATTCTCTATGTCCTCTCCAAGTCCTCTCTGGGGCCGTATAGCTTCTTTTGTAGCGCTGTCTCCTCTGGCCAGACACACTTGGAACATTTGTGACTTATTGCTTTTTTTCTCTTCGTGGAAGACAATCTGAAACAGAAACTGGTCAACTATCTTTGGAAAACGCGGAAACTCTTTCATGCAATTCAGTCCTCGCGATTTTGTTTTCGCTAGCTGTACACATGTCGAAGTTAAACAGTAACACAGAAGAACGTTATTGAAAAAGGGAATGATTTTGTAACCGTGAGAAATGTTGTAACCGTGAGAATTATTTGCTGTATTTTATTTGTCTAATGTAATACAGCAGCAGCAGTTGCAGCAGCAGCAGCAACAACAGCAATAACAACAACAACAACAACAACAACAACAACAACAACAACAACAACAACAACAACAACAACAACAACAACAACCGTTAGCGGCTACTCCTACCACCACCACCACTTTTACTAATACAGCCACCATTACTGCTACTGATACGTCAATCAAAATTACTGCGAAGATGACTACAACTGCTTCTACGTATCACTACCACAACCACCACCACCACTATCAGCGACCGGCACGGTTGGCCTAGTGGTAAGGCGTCCGCCCCGTGATCGGGAGGTCGTGGGTTCGAACCCCGGCCAGGTCATACCTAAGACTTTAAAATTGGCAATCTAGCCCGCTTGACGTCTGGAATTATGGGGTTAGTGGTAGGACTGGTTGGTCCGGTGTCAGAATAATGTGACTGGGTGAGACATGAAACCTGTGCTGCGACTTCTGTCTTGTGTGTGGCGCACGTTATATGTCAAAGCAGCACCGCCCTGATATGGCCCTTCGTGGTCGGCTGGGCGTTAAGCAAACAAACAAACAAACAAACAAACACTATCAGCGTTGTTACTACGATGATTGTTACTACGATGACCACAACTGCTACTGCCACCAGCAACTGTTTTCCGCTGAAGGGACAGTGAGAACCATCACTTTCACACTCCAGTCGTTGTAAAGTTTGAAGCTACTAGTACTTTTTGGCAGAATCGATGAATCTTTGGGTCCGGGTTGACATGAATTATGATCCAATTTCCTTCTGGGTAGTGTAAATCACAGCAGATATTGGTAGTCTTGGTCGGACGTCTTTTTAATTCGACAAAAACGAATCGGAGTTTCCGTGACCGAGGGACTGAGTTACTTTGTTAATTCAGTTTGCAGTACATAGACACAGAGACAGAGACAGACAGACGGACGAACGGACAAACAAACGAACGGACAAACTGATGGAAAGACGGAAAGAAGGACAGACAGACACCCCCCACCGCCCCCCCCTCCACCCCCAATTCACACATACCAATACAAGGCAATAAGTATAGAATAATGAAGAAAACTTATCCCTCCCATTGACGGAGCACTTAATATTTCCAAAGAAAACAATCAATCAAAACAACAACAACAACAACAACAACAACAACAACAACAACAAAAACAACAACAACAACAACAACGAAATATCCGAGCAAGGACTTATGTTCCCCGATACAAATGGGGTGGAATAACAAAAGAGACAACAACAAAACGAACAAAGAAGATTAAAGCTAATTGAGGTCCAACGGTTGTTGTTAACACTGATAAAAGCCTTGTTCTTCAAACAAATAAAGCAAAAGCTACAGAAACAAAGAGAACAGCGAAGAAAGAAAGAAAGAAAGTCAGTACATTTTCTAAAAATAATACACCGTCAAATAGCAGCAAAAGAGAACACACATACAGACACCCTAAATGTGACGTTTGAAAAAACCTAGTTTTTGTCCACATATCACACATTTTGCTTTATATGACAGCTGTGACCGTAAATTATTACATTTTGGCAGTTTTGGCCCCGTCTTTCTAACGGAAACAGCAATAGCAAAATCGCAAAGTATGTGTGTGTCCCCTAATATGGACCACTAAGAAGAAGCTTACAGAACGTACAACATTGTTGTGCCGTTTACCTGCGGACAGACTCCCTTTAACCACAACAAGAGGCTCTTTGAATCTGTTTTACTTGCTTGTTCCAGCGCAGAAGTAGTTTGTGAAGCGAATATTTTGCTGTCCTCGCACTGCTTCACACTTTTCTATGTTTTGAGCTCGATCTTCATCGGCCTGGAGTTTATGTCAATTTGTATGCCCCAGACGACGGGTTTCGATCTTTTTGTATGTAAGGTCCCTCATCTGCCAATCACTTTCTTTATCTAACCACCGTTAAACTTTAAGCACAAGTCTGAAGTGGCCCAGTCCTTATATTCACCCTCTATGCGTGATATTAGTGTCACTCAAGTCTTCCCCCCCCCCCTTCTCTTAAAATAGTGTTTTTGTTCCTAAACGACAACAGCAACCTCAAGAACAAGAACAACAACTGCGACAACAACAACCTCTACAACACCGACTACGACAACAAATACAATACCCCCACAACAACTACCATCGCCATCATCGACACAATAAGAAGGAGAACAGCAATAACAACACATTAATAGAGGGCTGCAAAGCATCGAGCCAGTGAACTGTCTCTTTTCCTCCCAATATTGAAGGGGAGGGGGGGGGAGAGA
>NC_090246.1:54705272-54712772 GCF_037325665.1 Littorina saxatilis | reverse complement strand
GTGTGTGTGTGTGTGTGTGTGTGTGTGTGTGTGTGTGTGTGTGTTTGTGTGTGTGTGTGTGTGTGTGTGTGAGAGCTGGAGAGATAGAGAGAGAGAGAGAGAGACAGACAGACAGACAGAGAGATTTGATTTGATTTGACGATTTAATAAATAAAGGCCGTCGGCCCATTTCATGGGGATTACAAAGAACATGGCAACAATAATGGCAAGAACAACGAAAACATAATTCTTAGGAGATAATACATTACTCCTGTCAACAAACTTACACATATTAGCAAAAATAATAATCTCTCTCTTTCTCTCTCTCTCTCTCACTCAGACAGAGAGAGACAGAGAGAGAAAGAGAGAGAGATAGAGAGAGAGAGAGAGAGAGAGAGAGAGAGAGAGAGAGAGAGAGAGAGAGAGAGAGAGAGAGAGATTTAGAGAGACAGAGAGACAGACAAAGAATCTGTCTTTCTCTTCTTCTCGGTGAAGTGAGTAAGTGGAGGTCCGGGGAAGGTCCCAAGAGATCCGTGGACTAGCTTTTCTCGGCCCAGGGGTGGCGAGAACACTGCCCTGAATAAAACATGTTTGCCGCAACAAGGTCCGTCGTCATTGTGTTGTCTGTGTCCTAAGGCAGCACGTGCTCAACGTGGATTTCGCCACTGTCCCAATTTGTACATACATACTTACATCTGTGTACGTGTCGGAAAAAGAGAGACGGCGGAGAGAGAGAGAGAGAGAGAGAGAGAGAGAGAGAGAGAGAGAGAGAGAGAGAGAGAGAGAGAGAGAGAGAGAGAGAGAGAGGGAGAGGGAGAGGGAGAGAGAGAGGGAGAGGGAGAGGGAGAGGGAGAGAGAGAGAGAGAGAGAGAGAGAGAGAGAGAGAGAGAGAGAGAGAGAGAGAGAGAGAGAGTCTGGAGTCTGGAGTCTGGATGGTTTATTGATTAGGCCTTGGGCCCATTTCAATTCGGGCTGTACAAAGTTTCAACATTCATGCTTCATGAAAAATAATCATAGTAATATTAATCATAATAAAAATCATCATCATCGTAATGACAGTCGACATGGCGACAGTGGAAACAGGCATTTACAACAGCAAAACGTTTGAAAAAGGACAGTAATGCATCAGCACAAAATCCAGTCTCTGTCGCACTTCACTCATGTCTCTCTGTCATCCTTCCGTCCATCCATCCATCCATCCATCCAGCCAACCATCCATCCATCCATCCATCCTTCTATCCATCTCATGTCCCTCTGTCCTCCATCCATCTAATCATCCGTCTGTCTGTCCAACCATTCATCCGTCATCCATCTATTCATCCCTCCATCTATCCCTTCACATGCCCTTTCACACGCAAATCTGCAAGCAGTTATATGCATAATCGTTGCATCCCTGATACATAGCATCACATTAACGTTTTCAAAAAAACAAAACATTATTACTATTTTTTTAAGCAATCGACAAAAACAACAAAAATAGCATACACATAAAACAAGATCGTGCAATATCTCATATTCACTGTACCCACTCACTGCGTATTTTAAACGCGTTCATGATGAAGGTTGCAAGTCTAAGTAATATTGATCTGTTTGGTGTCGCTAGAAGTAGCGCCAGTTTAAAGCTTGATGGACGGTTGTAATATTTTGCAGGTATGTAGTACTCACGAATATCAGCATATTTTGGACATTTCAAAACAAAATGAATTTCATCTTCGGTCTCGTTTGCGCAGAATGGACACAAGTAATCTACAGCTGTTGACGACCGAATGTGTCGTAATCGGTGCACTTTGAGTGGCGAGACACCAAGTCTTAACCTAATCAGGCAGTTTCTTGCTTTGACGTGCTTCAGGTCATTTAAGTATGAAGACATAGATAAGGCTGACTTAAAAGTGCTATAGAAAAGGAATCGTTCTTTACTTTGTACGGTTTCTATCCACTCTTGCTTGTATAATGTGACTAGTCTGTTCTTGAATTCCGTTATGAACGCATTTTCATTTCCAACGCCTTGTTGAATCCAAACTTGGTCAAAGCCGTATTTGTATAGCACATAGCAAACTGATGACGCCCATGTTCTTTTATTTTGTTCGTGTAAATAAAGCAGCATTTTATAAGCTTTCTGTGGCAATCGATGACTAGGCATTTTCGGGATGCGCAACCAAAATCGTATGGACTTAACAAACGTGTTGACAAATAACGGGTGTCTGCCAGTTTCTCCATACACAAGTGTGTTTGGTGTTTTCATGCTTGTGTTCAGAAACCTCTTAAGGGCAAACAGATGCACCTTTTCAATAGGTGAATGGTCTGCATCAAGGCCCCAGACTTCTGCCGCATAATTGAGCATGGGCTGGATCTGGAGTCGAATAGTTTATAGAATATGTTTGGTGATCTTTCCCCTAGAGTCCACAGTACCTTAAAAATACCAATCACACCCTTTCTTGCACGCAGCGCTAAATCGTTCAGCGTGTGAGAAAATGTCAACCTTGTGGAAAAGTAAATTCCTAAGTATTTATACATGTTCACAGTTTCCATTACGTTATTGCCATACATCCATTTTTCAATAGCTGCAATGTGGCCTCCATTTCTGAAGATAACTATGTTAGATTTTTCTAAATTAACAGTCAAGCCAAGATTACAAGCAGTTTGATATAGCACGTTTATCTGGTTCTGTAACCCACACACAGTGTCGGAAATCAAAATAACGTCATCTGCGAACATGAGAATCAATATCTCAATAAAATCTGGGATAAGTTGTATACCGTGTCGTCCTTATCGCTTAATTTCGTCCGCCAATTCGTTAAAGGCATATGTACTCGATGACTATACACGCTAATTGCTTTACCAACAGCTGGAGACATGCTAAATTAAGTTCCCTGCAAAATATTGTGGTCTAGGACCCCTTCAATGTTGAGATATGTTAATTTTCATTTTGATCTGGATCGTCCTATTTATAGATTTGGCAACACATGTAACGTTGATGCAAGGGAGCTAACACCGCGGCTTTGTTGACATCCTCACTTTTTCAGAGGCTAGAACAAGCTGTAATGCATGTATTATGGTCCGCGCATGGCGACATATCGTCATTATATGGTCTTATGGTGCGTTTGACATCGATTATGGGCAAACTACACTTTGTAAACACGGGAGCGCGTACATATGCCTTTAATGAAAAGTGAGAACAAAATTGGACTATTTATTTCTCCCTGCTTCAGGCCTCTCGGACACATGAAAAGGTCAGTGACCTCGGCTCCTGTCCTAACTTTTGCTTTAACAACGTTGTACATACTAAGTATGGCTTGGTACATTTATATAGGTTACACACTCCGAGTTCTGATTATCTTGCATATTTTCCCGAGGGTCAATTTTCAGGTATTACCGAGCCTTTGGCGAAGTAATACATGAAAATCGACCCTCGGGAAAATATGCAAGATATTCAGGACGAGGTGTGTAAGCTATTTATCCCATTACTCCGACGTTTTCATTAAAAACACTTACTTTTTCCACTAAAACCTGCCCGTGCCTGTTTTCAGCTTGCCAAAAGCCTCCGCAGTCGAAATTCATGTCAATGAATTCATGCGCAAAGCTAGTTCCCATTTGTCAGCATAATGGACGGCGTCATTCGACTTGTATGTGGACATTCAGTCATTCATATTGCTTATAAAAAGGTCTGCTATCTGCTTTTACATTTTGAAAGTCATTTTAAAATATCCCTGTGTATATTTGACATCGGCTTTCGTTATATTCAATTTGGCATACCGGGTTTATATTTTTACCAGAATTGCGCACGATAAAGTGGCAGCGCAACAAATTCAGTTCGGGCCGTGCTGGTTTGATCGTTGACCCAAGTCAGTTCGCATGCAGTGTTACTGTTTGTCAGTCGGGGATAGAAATGTTGGCTGTCATCGCGCTGTTCTGTTTCGGTTTTCACACGTGGATCACTTACATATTCAGTCGTCGGGTTTAGGTGAGCCAAAGCTTCAATACTTCGCCTGTTGTAGACGTTAAGCAATAAAGCTTGGAAGTTGTATGTCGGCACTGAGAGTCGGTCGCGGTACATCGCTTTCTACTTTGTCCCGGTCTTGAGTTTGAACACCTAAGGTTGGCTACATCTAACACCTCACATCCTCTTCTCTTCCCCATATATCTTAACTGTATCTCCAACTTCTTTTCGTCTTCTTCTTTTCATTTTGATGCCACTCCCTCATTTGTCGCTGAACCCCGCAGTTTACTCGACTCGGATTCACACAAGCCCGTCTCAGTAGCAGACGACAGTTCGAACAGTCTTGAACAGCACGGTTGCAAGCAGATTCAGCTATCAATCGAAGCAATACACTTAAAGCCAAAGCAAATAACCAAATGAGAAAACCTAACGTTTGATTTGACTTCATGGTGACTCTTCTGATAATTTTTTGGGCGTTGGAATGGATCTCAACGGGTTCCCAGCTACGACAACTTTTCGAGATTTATGCACCGCAGGCATGCCTTCGACAATCGATGTCAGTTTCAGATTGAGTTTTCAAACTACCAGGTGACTGGGTTGTGTTTTGATTGCTCTCTCTCTCTCTCTCTCTCTCTCTCGCGGTTCTGTGTAGATGGCTGTCTGTGTAAAAATTAGGGAGTATCGTCCCTTGATCCCACTCGCGATACTCGTTGAACATGCCTTTGACCATGCAGTCGCTTCAGCCAGCGAAATATCTCGACTCCGCTCTTTAAATCCATGCAGAATGTGCGTATCGTATGAAGTATTCTTTATTTTCTCAATATTGACACATGTAGGCCTGTACCTATACGTGATATTGACTTTGACACCATAAAATATTTCAGTCGTATGTTGAAAAAAGTAGTCCAACTGTAAACTCTGAATATGCAGATGACCTCTATAAATTATTCAATTGTACTCTGAAATCAAAGACAATGACCAATGACAGTTGAGATCGAAACTCGGTTGTGATGGATAATTCATATGGTTGCGATGGATAATTCAGAATAATCACCTCCTCAGCTAACAGAGACAAAGAGGCAGGTCATGGGATAATACCTTTTATTCCTTTGCTTTGCAACACCTTCCACAGCTTTGTACGGTCTACTGAGTCGAAGGCCTTCTTGAAGTCAATAAAAGCAACGTATAGTTTTTTGTGTGACAGTAACTGTCTTTGTACCATAGCAAATAGAGTAAAAATATGATCGGTCGTACTGTACTTTTTACGAAAGCCAGCTTGACTTTCATTTAATAGGTTGTTGGATTCTACCCAACTTGTTAGTCTTTTGTTTATGATAAAGCTGTATAGTTTGCTGCAAATATTAAGTAATGATATGCCTCTATAATTGTCTGGATTGTTAATATCCCCTTTTTTATGAAGGGGGTGAATGATGGATTCAGACCAGTCTTCAGGATATGAACCTGATGTAAACAGTGTGTTGAAGAACCGGACTAGGAATGGTACAACATGAAAAGCTGAATTTTTGAAAAGCTCACTAATAACACCATCTGGCCCTGCAGCTTTACCATTTTTCAATGCTCGTATGGCTTCGTAAACCTCTGTTTCTGTTATGTCATATTCCAGCATCTGGGTACTCTCCAGTTCATTTTCATCTACTACCTCTTGTGCTTCATCAACAGTAGGATTGTTTGCGTCCGTTTCTGTGAATGTGTTGAATACATTGTAAAAGTGTTCATACCATTGTTCAGTTTCTATTGTGTTAGCATTAGTTGTTTTTCTTGATAAAGACCTTATGGTTCTCCAGAATGTTTTAGGATCTTTGCCACTTTTTTGCAACAGTTCAATTGTTGCTTGTCTGTGGGCAACTTTTTTGCATCTGTTAAGTTCGTTGTACTCATTTCTGTTTTGTGTGTACACAAGTTTGTCTAGATTACCGTTGTGGACATTTCGTAAGTCATGTCTTACAGCTTGCCTCTTCTCTTTGCATTCAAAATCAAACCATGCCTGTTTACGTTCTTTTCCTATTGTTATACTTTTTTTCATGCATTCGCCAGCTATAAGCAGTCCTTCTGTAAACTTTCTAATCGAGGCATTTACATCCATGTCTATTTTGCTTTCTGCTTCAATAAAGCAGTGTTTTACCTCTTCAGAAATTACACATGACATAAATTCTTCCCTTCTATCTGGGCACCAAACGAGTTTAGAGACAGAGAGAGAGACACACAGAGAGAGAGACAGAGAGATAGAGAGAGACAGAGAGAGAGATAGAGAGAGAAAGAGAGAGAGAGAAAGAGAGAGAAAGAGAGAGAGAGAGAAAGAGAGAGAGAGAGGTAGGGTGTGTGTGTTAAAAAAAAAATGCATTTTTGCACCAAACTACTGCATTTACAAGTCAGACAAGTGCCGTCCGGTAACAATAGACACATTCCAAAAATGACTCATCTGATCCAATTACCACCGACCACCACAGTGACGCCAAAGCCATGTCACTGCACTCGGCAACGTTGGTGCTAATGTGGTATTCGACCCGTGTTATTGTGTTTGTTCGCCTCCAGCGTCAGTCTCTGATTAATTGTCCTTTGTGTTTTTAATTAATGTTTAGCCACGGTTAAAGATGCCTTAATAATCCCTCCAGAAAAAAAAACCCCAGTACGAAACAATTCAAATGTTCGGTCAAAAAAGTTATTCGTAAACTAAGTCTAAAGTCTGCATTTTGTGCGCGCGTGTGTGTATGTGTATGTGTGTGTGTGTGTGTGTGTGTGTGTGTGTGTGCGTGTGTGTGTGTGTGCGTGTGTGTGTGTGTGTGTGTGTGTGTGTGTGTGTGTGTGTGTCTGTGTGTGTGTGTGTGTGTGTGTGTGTGTGTGTGTGTGTGTGTGTGTGTGTGAGTGTGAGTGTGTGTGTGTATTTGTGTGTGTGTGTGTGTGCGGGGAGGGGGGTGTTGGGAGAAGGGGGGAGGTGGTTTATGTTTGTTTGTTTGTTAGTTTGTTTGTTTGTTTGTTTTTTAAATGGATCCGACATTTGCAAAAACTCAAGGCAAAAGATAAATACAGAGAGAGAAACACAGAGACAGAGAAAGAGACAGAGAGACAGAGAGCCAAAGAAGAGACAGAGAGAGAGCGACAGAGAGAGAGGAGGTAGGCCGACAGTAACAGGCAATATTGATCATGGAGAGCCCTAACAGATCAACAGCTGTGAGAGCTCTTCGCTCGCACCCCCAAGTACCGTCTACACTCTTGTGACGTATCTGGATTATTAGGACGGTAGACATCAACAAAACACTGAAAGTTCGGGGATGCTTTTGTTCATTTGTAACATAGTTTCCATCCTTACTTAACAATGTCTTTCCCCTAACCTATCAAACCCCACAACCAACGATAAACAATGACAATGACAATGACAATGACGATGACTATTCTCGTATGCCCGTGGTCAAAGCGTTCGTCTGCTTGAGACTAGACTCTTTTTGACACCAATGTTTGTTCGTTCATGGGCTGAAACTCCCACGGCTTTTACGTGTATGACCGTTTTTACCCCGCCATTTAGGCAGCCATACGCCGCTTTCGGAGGAGTTTTTGACACCAATAAA
>NC_090246.1:54689616-54705072 GCF_037325665.1 Littorina saxatilis | reverse complement strand
CTCTCTCTCTCTCTCTCTCTCTCTCTCTCTCTCTCTCTCTCTCTCTCTCTCTCTCAAACACACACACACACGAACACACACACACACACACACACACACACCCAAGTTACACACGTACACACGTACACACATACACACTCACTCACACGCACTCACTCACTCTCTCACACACACTTCACTGTACACACAAAACACACCCCCATACGCACATATAGACAGACGGACATGCACACCTTTACAAACACACATACACACACACATACACTTACGCACACGCACAAACACAAACCAACCCTCCCTCTCTCTCTCTCTCTCTCTCTCTCTCTCTTTCTCTCTCTTTATCTCTTATACAAACAGACACACACCCACACAAACACACACACACACACACACACACACATATGTACATACGCACGCATGTACGCACGCACACACCCACAGACACACACACACACACACACATTGACTCACACAAATCTCATACACACAATACACACACTCATACGCACATACACGGTTGGCCTAGTGGTAAGGCGTCCGCCCCGTGATCGGGAGGTCGTGGGTTAGAACCCAGCCCGGGTCATACCTAAGACTTTAAAATTGGCAATCTAGTGGGTGCTCCGCCTGGCGGCTGGCATTATGAGGTTAGTGCATGCTAGGACTGGTTGGTCCGGTGTCAGAATAATGTGACTGGGTGAGACATGAAGCCTGTGCTGCGACTTCTGCCTTTTGTGTGGCGCACGTTATATCTCAAAGCAGCACCGCCCTGATAATTATGGAAACAAACAAACAAATACGCACATGGACAGACGGACACACACACCTTTACAAACAAACACATATACACACTCATACACACACAAACATACACACAAACTCATGCACACACACATTCACACACACACACACTCCGGTTGGTCCGGTGTCAGAATAATGTGACTGGGTGAGACATGAAGCCTGTGCTGCGACTTCTGTCTTGTGTGTGGCGCACGTTATATGTCAAAGCAGCACCGCCCTGATATGGCCCTTCGTGGTCGGCTGGGCGTTAAGCAAACAAACAAACAAACACCCACCCACACACACACTCACACACACACACACACACACTGTACATACGCACGCACACACACACACACACACACACACACACACACACACACACATTGACTGACACAAATCTCATACACACATAACACACACTTATACGCACATAGACCGGCACGGTTGGCCCAGTGGTAAGGCGTCCGCCCCGTGATCGGGAGGTCGTGGGTTCGAACCCCGGCCGGGTCATACCTAAGACTTTAAAATTGGCAATCTAGTGGCTGCTCCGCCTGGCGTCTGGCATTATGGGGTTAGTGCTAGGACTGGTTGGTCCGGTGTCAGAATAATGTGACTGGGTGAGACATGAAGCCTGTGCTGCGACTTCTGTCTTGTGTGTGGCGCACGTTATATGTCAAAGCAGCACCGCCCTGATATGGCCCTTCGTGGTCGGCTGGGCGTTGAGCAAACAAACAAACAAATACGCACATAGACAGTCGGACACACACACCTTTACAAACAAACACATATACACACTCATACACACACAAACATACACACACTCATGCACACACACATTCACACACACACACACACACACTCTCTCTCTCTCTCTCTCTCAAACACACACACACACACACACACACACACACACACCAAGTCACACACACACACACACACACACACACTCACTCACACGCACTCACTCACTCTCTAACAAAAAACTTCATACACACAAAACACACACCCATACGCACATATGGACAGACGGACATGCACACCTTTACAAACAAACACACATACACGCACACACATACACTTATGCCCACACACACACGAGTACAGACTCATGCACGCGTGCGCACGCACACACACACACACACACACAAATACACACACACCACACACATACGAGTACAGACTCATGCACGCGTGCGCGCATACACCACACACACACACACACACATATACACACTCATACACACACACACACACACACACACACACACAGTAACACTAACACATGTGCACAAAATGAACACAAACACACACACTGCGCGAGAGAGAAAGACTACAGGGAGGCATGACGTCATGATGCATTAATTGACGTCAAAGACTTTCGACCGTGACGTATTCTTCTTACGCGAGCTTTATCCATAGACTTGGAAACTACGGAATTTCTACCCGTCCAAAGCGGCCTGGGGTGGCGTTTGCTGAAAAAATGGGGGCGCCTATTTTACCCACCGTATTTTTGTTAGTATGGTCCCCATTTTTGGTGAACTTCCATCTCCAACTGTAGCACGTAGCCGGGCACAACGAATCCTTCTTTATCATGTATTATTCGGTGTGCACATTTCTCAAATCGATTACAGTATAGCGTTCACGGGATACCTCCAGCTTCGCTGGGACTAACCGTCGATCTTTCAACAAATAATATAACACATAGTCTTCTTTTCGTGGACGTTGATAATTTCATTTTTTCTCTCTCTGTTTTTGATAAAATAAATTCTTAGTTAACTGCTGTGCTTCAAATAACTTTCTCGTCAAACGCAACAGATAAATCTAAAGCATATTTGAATCAATCTGACTTGCACAATCTTTTTCTTCTTCTTGTCGATCACACTGGTTATATTGTCAGCCCGGACAGCGAGACGAATGATGCCGTCTTCTCCAGGTCTTCCTGTCCTCCGTACAGCTTGCAGTGGAGGGAGACTGCAGTTGGCCACACGGTTTTTCTCAGACTCAAGGATGGTGCATCGCTGGAGGATGTGTTCAGTGGTCTGGTCCTCTAGTCCACAGCTGCACGTAGGGGAGGGGACCAGCTTCATCTTTTGGGACATGTGTGCATTTAGGCGTTATGCCCAGTGCGGAGTCGCATCAGCACGACTTGTTCATGTCGCGTGAGGAGATGATAATCATCCTTCCGTTTCTGGGGCCTAAACACTGCCTTGATGAGGGTTTTCTTCTCCATGAAGCTGACAGGGTTGTCTGTTTGGTCTCCCTGTGCTCCGAGTCTGGCGAGCTTGTCTGCCCTCTCATTTCCGGGAATCCCGCTGTGGGCAGGTAACCACTGCAGTACCACTCGCCTTTGTTGTTCGACGTTGTGGAGTTTTTCCATGTGACTTGCACAATAAGTTGTATAATGTTATTTTGAAGTATGGGGGATTTTACAGTGATTCGGGAAGGCCTCTTCACTGGTTCATATTAGGTGCCCAGGCTACTAATAAAGACCCATTGTGAATTTTTCTGTATTTAATTTTTGCTGAATATCTATCACAGCTAATTCGCTCTAAATAGGCATAACAGTTAACTAAAGAGAGAATGACTACCAAACACAAAATGAAACTTCTCTGCAAGAAAACAAGCTAGTTATCAGCATGAAACAAAAAAGTGGTCCATGTTAGGCAACCTTCCCCTATAATCTTATACTACAGCATTTATGCCACCCCCCCACCCCCCCCCCCAAAAAAAAAAAAAAAAAAATAAATAAAAATAAAGGCTCAACCCCACCTCCAAGATCAAAAGATGAGTTCATCGCGACCCGGATGTGCAGCAGTGTGGAACGTCACGAGGGTCCGGGTACACGTATCAGGTGGCCGTGCTGAAGCCTGTATGTTGTAAGGACCAGTGTCGTCACAGCTCAGTCTCTGTCTGTACCAACCTGTCGTCAACACCACAGTAGAGACTTGTTACAAGCTGTATGTTGCAAGGACCAGTGTCGTCACAGCTCAGTCTCTGTCTGTACCAACCTGTCGTCAACACCACAGTAGAGACTTGTTACAAGCTGTGTGTATTGTATTTGTAACCTGTCGTTGATATCATAGTAGAGATTTGGTACAGGCAGTGTGTAGTGTGTATATGTGTAACCTGTCGTTGATATCATCGTAGAGATGTGGTACAGGCAGTGTGTAGTGTGTATATGTGTCTGCGTGTCTTTGATCTGTCTCTCGTGGTGTAGAGTGTTTATGTAAATATGCGTGTCTACGCCCTGTGGGATTAAGTGTAGTGTTCGCCGTACTGACTTCAGCAGTTTTCTGTGCAGGGATACATTTCAGCATACTTCTACCATTTTGAGAACTGCTCTGATATCAAGGAAACAGCTTCAGGACGTCTGTTTGTGATGTATTATCTGCTGTGACCTGGTGAAACACTGACTGAAGCTAACGAGTTGTCAGAAATAATTTATGACTGCAGCTAACGAGTTGTGAGAAAGAAACATTGACTTTAAAACTAACGGTTTGTGAGAAAGAAACAATGACTGAAGCTAAAGATTTTTGAGAAAGAACCACTGACTGAAGCTAACGAGTTGTGAGAAAGAACCACTGACTGAAGCTAACGAGTTGTGAGAAAGAAACACTGACTGAAGCTAGCAAGTTGTCAGAAATAATTTATGACTGCAGCTAACGAGTTGTGAGAAAGAAACATTGACTTTAAAGCTAACGAGTTGTGAGAAAGAAACACTGACTGAAGCTAACGAGTTGTGAGAAAGAAACACTGACTGAAGCTAACGAGTTGTGAGAAAGAAACACTGACTGAAGCTAACGAGTTGTGAGAAAGAAACACTGACTGAAGCTAACGAGTTGTGAGAAAGAAACACTGACTGAAGCTAGCAAGTTGTCAGAAATAATTTATGACTGCAGCTAACGAGTTGTGAGAAAGAAACATTGACTTTAAAGTAACGAGTTGTGAGAAAGAAACACTGACTGAAGCTAACGAGTTGTCTGAAAGAATTTATGACTGCAGCTAACAAGTTGTGAGAAAGAAACACTGACTAAAGCTAACGAGTTGTGAGAAAGAAACACTGACTGAAGCTAACGAGTTGTGAGAAAGAAACACTGACTGAAGCTAACGAGTTGTGAGAAAGAAACACTGACTGAAGCTAACGAGTTGTGAGAAAGAAACACTGACTGAAGCTAACGAGTTGTGAGAAAGAAACACTGACTGAAGCTAACGAGTTGTGAGAAAGAAACACTGACTGAAGCTAACGAGTGGTGAGAAAGAACCACTGACTGAAGCTAACGAGTCGTGAGAAAGAAACACTGACTGAAGCTAACGAGTCGTGAGAAAGAAACACTGACTGAAGCTAACGAGTCGTGAGAAAGAAACACTGACTGAAGCTAACGAGTGGTGAGAAAGAAACACTGACTGAAGCTAACGAGTGGTGAGAAAGAAACACTGACTGAAGCTAACGAGTTGTGAGAAAGAAACACTGACTGAAGCTAACGAGTTGTGAGAAAGAAACACTGACTGAAGCTAACGAGTTGTGAGAAAGAAACACTGACTGAAGCTAACGAGTGGTGAGAAAGAAACACTGTTTGGAGCTAACGAGTTGGAGGGATAACTGTGGATTGCTTTGTTCAAAGGTAAGAGTGTGTAAGTGGATTTTACTCATTTAACCTTCACCGTGTTTTCGAGTACGACCCAGAGCCAAATAAACATCTATGCATCTTTAAATCCTTTGGCATTTTTGCTTAAGACTGGTGTAAATAAACTTAGCAAAGATACCAATATATGTAATTTCACTCAAACTGTCTATGACATTTTAAGGCAGTCTGCTGGATCATCTGGCACACTTTTCGGATCAAAGATTTCCTTAACAGTAAGAACTTATTTACTACTAGATGATTACCCGCTTCGCCGGGTACCGGCTTCGCCGGGAAGAAGTAGAGGCGAATACCCGGCTTCGCCGGTTGAGTGGCGCACCGTACGCCGGCTTCGCCGGGTGAGCGGCGCAACGTACGCGATTGACGCCACACGAAGGAAAGGAGATAAACGCGCAAAACACTGGAGAAGATAAGGAAGAGTTACTAGGAATGGATGTACAGAAAAACCATAAAAACCAAAATCGGTTCAGCGCTGCGCGCTGAGAGCACGTGTTGAAAATTTTCATCGACCAGATTGTGTCCGGGGTCTACCTGAATATGCCCACCAAATTTGAAGCAGATCCATCGAGAACTTTGGCCGTGCATAGCGAACACACAGACAGACAGACACACACACACACAAGCCGTATATAGATATAGATGTGTGTTATTGAAAGTTACTCAGTTGTTCATGTTGTATATTTCTCAGGTAGTTGTTGTTGTAACCAGACCGCGTATTAAAGGCACAATAAGCCTCCCGTAAACCATCACAGATACTGTCAGGCTTTTACACACAGTACAAACACCCTTTCATTTGAACGCTCACCAAACGGGAGCATCCTAGCTAGGTGCCCTACGTAAAGAGCGAGCACTTTTTAAAGAATTAATTTTGCGGATTTGCTTAGAGACAATCGGACCGTGGTGCGTTTTGGCGCTAGGCCTAACTTTTAAAATCTAAAATTAATAATAAATTGACAGCTTGTTACACAATTACAAACATTCTTAAATCATAAAAGTATTTTTTTTTTCATCAAGACAAGATCAGTACAATTCGAAGTTATGAAAGTTTGAAAAAAGAAAAGCTCGGAAGCAGGGTCACGCAAGGTCGTGGGTCTCGTAGCAGACGATCGACAGTTTATGTCTATCGCCAGTTCCTCCGAACAGTCAAAAGCCATCGTTAGAGTTCTTGTGAACCACATCGAGTCGCATTCAATTTACTAACTGACGACTACGTTGTGAAAAAGGGAAACTGGAGCACACGGGTTCACGATGGCTCAGGGGTAAGATAAACTACGCAAAAATAAATTCTTTGAAAATTGCTCGCTCTTTACGGAGGGCACCTAAGATGTTCTCAAGCGGTGAGTGTTTAAAATGAAAGGGTGTTTGTACTGTGTGTAAAAGCCTGACAGTATCTGTGATGGTTTACGTGAGGCTGACTGTGCCTTTAATATCCCCTGGACAAAGTCATGAAAATTCGCGATGACATTACCAACACAACACAGAATGATTAGCATTTATACGTGGGTGTGGATACTCAAGTACCCCACGGCACACGAACGCATTCACATGTACTCATCGTCAACAATGCAGTTGGTTTTGTTGTTGTTTTGTTGTTGTTAAAGATTATTAATCTTTGTACATGTACTGATTTTAGACCAACAAGCCAGAGTGCTAAACCGTTGATAAGGCGTTAGTTTACCCTGCAAGAAACTCTCACAGCAGGGCCGGACCAAGTTCGTTTGAGGGGGGGGGGGGGGGGGGGGGGGGTTCCAACTGAAGGCAGGGGTCCAAAGTCCACATTTTTTTTTTCTCTGAGAGGTACATTGGATGGCCAGGGGGGGGGAGGGGGGGGGGTTCCGGAACCCAGGAACCCCCTCCCCCCCAGATCCGGCCCTGCATAGAGCTTTAATCTTCATCCTGCCCCCCCCTCCTCACACCCCCACCCACCAATAACCCAACCCACAACTGTTTGCGACCCGGATGTCTATAAGTGTGAGACGACGCAATCACACTCAGGTGGTAGAGCATTGGACTTGTGATCGAGAGGTCGCTGGTTCGAATCCGGGTCGGGACGGACACGGGTCAACTTTATGTGCAGACCCAGAGACGGTATCCATCTCCCACCCCCGTGTCACCACCATGGCACGTTAAAGATCTTGGTGATTCTACCATAAGTGCAGATGGCTGATACCACCTAAACACGCATACATCAAAAGCCGTGAGGGCGTAAACACTCGAATCGTATAAACCAATTCATGTCCAATATAGGCAATTAAGACCTGACGGACAATACGCCCCTTAAAATTTACTTTTACACACGGTGCACGTATCATGTATCGGTACTGAGGCCGCCTCGTTGTGGGGCCATTGTTGTCAGCGTTCTGCCCGTGTCTCTGCAGAGAGGTCGTGTTGCTTTCCTGTGTCATGTCAAAGTACTGGCCTGGCTTGGAGAAGTGTAATGTCAGCGTTCTGCCCGTGTCACTACAGAGAGGTCGTGTTGCTTTCCTGTGTCATGTCAAAGTACTGGCCTGGCTTGGAGAAGTGTAATGTCAGCGTTCTGCCCGTGTCTCTACAGAGAGGTCGTGTTGCTTTCCTGTGTCATGTCAAAGTACTGGCCTGGCTTGGAGAAGTGTAATGTCAGCGTTCTGCCCGTGTCTCTGCAGAGAGGTCGTGTTGCTTTCCTGTGTCATATCAAAGTACTGGCCTGGCTTGGAGAAGTGTAATGTCAGCGTTCTGCCCGTGTCTCTACAGAGAGGTCGTGTTGCTTTCCTGTGTCATGTCAAAGTACTGGCCTGGCTTGGAGAAGTGTAATGTCAGCGTTCTGCCCGTGTCTCTACAGAGAGGTCGTGTTGCTTTCCTGTGTCATGTCAAAGTACTGGCCTGGCTTGGAGAAGTGTAATGTCAGACGGTTCTGCCCGTGTCTCTACAGAGAGGTCGTGTTGCTTTCCTGTGTCATGTCAAAGTACTGGCCTGGCTTGGAGAAGTGTAATGTCAGCGTTCTGCCCGTGTCACTGCAGAGAGGTCGTGTTGCTTTCCTGTGTCATATCAAAGTACTGGCCTGGCTTGGAGAAGTGTAATGTCAGCGTTCTGCCCGTGTCACTGCAGAGAGGTCGTGTTGCTTTCCTGTGTCATATCAAAGTACTGGCCTGGCTTGGAGAAGTGTAATGTCAGCGTTCTGCCTGTGTCTCTACAGAGAGGTCGTGTTGCTTTCCTGTGTCATATCAAAGTACTGGCCTGGCTTGGAGAAGTGTAATGTCAGCGTTCTGCCCGTGTCTCTACAGAGAGGTCGTGTTTCTTTCCTGTGTCATGTCAAAGTACTGGCCTGGCTTGGAGAAGTGTAATGTCAGACGGTTCTGCCCGTGTCTCTACAGAGAGGTCGTGTTTCTTTCCTGTGTCATGTCAAAGTACTGGCCTGGCTTGGAGAAGTGTAATGTCAGCGTTCTGCCCGTGTCACTGCAGAGAGGTCGTGTTGCTTTCCTGTGTCATGTCAAAGTACTGGCCTGGCTTGGAGAAGTGTAATGTCAGCGTTCTGCCCGTGTCACTACAGAGAGGTCGTGTTGCTTTCCTGTGTCATATCAAAGTGCTGGCCTGGCTTGGAGAAGTGTAATGTCAGCGTTCTGCCCGTGTCACTGCAGAGAGATCGTGTTGCTTTCCTGTGTCATGTCAAAGTACTGGCCTGGCTTGGAGAAGTGAACTGTCAGCGTTCTGCCCGTGTTACTACAGAGAGGTCGTGTTGCTTTCCTGTGTCATACCAAAGTACTGGCCTGGCTTGGAGAAGTGTAATGTCAGCGTTCTGCCCGTGTCTCTACAGAGAGGTCGTGTTGCTTTCCTGTGTCATGTCAAAGTACTGGCCTGGCTTGGAGAAGTGTAATGTCAGACGGTTCTGCCCGTGTCTCTGCAGAGAGGTCGTGTTGCTTTCCTGTGTCATGTCAAAGTACTGGCCTGGCTTGGAGAAGTGTAATGTCAGCGTTCTGCCCGTGTCTCTGCAGAGAGGTCGTGTTGCTTTCCTGTGTCATGTCAAAGTACTGGCCTGGCTTGGAGAAGTGTAATGTCTGTGTTTTGCAAATAAAACGTGTTAACAATTGCAACCCACAAACACAAACCGATGTTGTTGGTTCTTTTCATTTCTTTATTGTTAATTTCAAGTTCAGCAGTAAAGTATGCTTTGTTTTGTTAGAAATTCAACGCATGGCTCCATGTAGCCGTGTGGAGAATTCACGGCAATATTGTTCCTAGTGTGTTGTTCCTCTATTTTATTCCCTACGAATAAGGATAAGGATAAGATTGTAGGCCTATATAGTCCTATGTGGTTACCCTCAGGGAAAATCGGGTTGCTTTCCCACTGGGGAAAGCGAGCTGCCACACAGTACGGCGCTACCCAGTGGTTTTTTTTCTTTTTCCTGCAAGCGTGTATTCATGTTTCCAAGCCCTGAGACTTTCGCTCTTAACTTGGGTTCTTTATCGTGCGCATGCGTGCACACGGGGGTGTTCGGACACCGAGGAGAGTCTGCACAAAGTTGACTCTCGGAAATAAATCCCTCGACGAACATGGGGATCGAACCCACGCCGATAACGACAACTGGTTTTGGCGGTTGCAGAAACACACACCCCAAAACCGTCAGGCTTTTTCGCTTTTTTTCACTTTTGGCAGCGCTCACTCTAAATTCGCCGTCTAAAACGGACTCGTTTCTGTCCACAGTCAAAGCTTTTATCACACAAAAATGGCTATATATGACAGCTAAGACCGTATTTGTTACGCACATTATAGCAGTGTTTACCCCGAGTTTCTACTGCAAACAGAAAATAATAGCAAAGCCTCAAAGTATGCGTGAGTCCCCTAATATGGACCACCTTCAACAAATCGAAGAAAATAAAAGCTAAAGGCAATTTTAATTAATTCATTAAGAAGCTAGCTGAAAATAACCTATGAGTAGCACTTGAGATTTCAAAAAAATATAACAAATATTTTGTTGGGGGGTGGAAGTTGATAATTTCACTTATTTTCACTCTGTTTTTGATAAGCTTCTTCAGTTTGCTGGTGTACTTCAAATAATGCTCTCATCAACCCGAAACAGATAAATCTAAAGCATAATTATTTGAATTAGTCTGACTTACACACTAAGTTGTAACATGCTATTTTGAAGTATAGAGGGCTTTTTTTTTAAAGTGCTATTTTATTTTCTCCTTTGTTACTTAAATCTTGTTAAAAAATCTTGATCACCTTTAAACAAGTTATAACTCTTGTGGGGAGCGGGGGGGGGGGGGGGGGCGGGGCGGGGCAGGGCGGGAGACTTAGAGGTTGAGGGATGAGAGGAGGTGGGGAGGTGGGGGGGGGGGACAATCAGGGGGACATCCTACAGCGTCAGAGGGTTAGTGGAGAGACACATTTGCTATTAAAATGTCGGAAGATTTTAAGTAGAGGTAATTAAAGGTGGTCGTCTACATTTTTGCTTTTTTTCGATAATCTTATGGTTAGATTTCGCTAAAAAGTTATGTCAGATGACAAATGAACCATGTGGAAAAAGTTATAGAAAAGAAAATATGTAAAAATAGATTTTATTTTGGAGTATTTTTGCTGAGAACATGTGCTTTGCCTAAAAATACTGACCAATCAAATTCATGTCACTATGCTTATAGCCACGCCCAAACAAGTGCAGCAACAGTTTGACACTGGAGCGCTGTCCACGCTTTTTTTTAAACGCACGAAATGCACGGGATTTGAGAGGAGTTTTGCGCTTGGCATTTTCCAAATAAGGATATCCTACTATGAGTACTACGCTGGAATACTACAATGAATTTTCAAACGGCTACACTGGCTTCGTCTTTCCTGATCGAAAGGGGGTGTATTGTTGATAATTTTAGATAATAGACTCTGCATTTTAATGGTAAAATGGCGATTTGATCACAACACAGCGAGAGTAGCTCCAATGTTAACAGCGTTCTGGTCTTCATTGTCATGGTCAGAGAACAAAATACCATGATCACAACACAGCGAGAGTAGCTCCAATGTTAACAGTGCTCTGGTCTTCATTGTCATGGCCAGAGAACGAGGGAGATACCATGATCACAACACAGCGAGAGTAGCTCCAATGTTAACAGCGTTCTGGTCTTCATTCAATTCATTTTCAATTCAATTTAATACAACTTTATTATCTGAATGTGAGACAAAATAAATATTTCTTTTGGCTCGTGTACACAGATATTATATCCCTCTCAAAACGTATAAATAAACACATAGAATTCATCTGCACACACATATCCTAAACCACACACACTCGCACCCTCACACACATATCCTAAACCATACACACTCGCACCCTCACATACATATCCTAAACTATACACACTCGCACCCTCACACACATATCCTAAACCATAAACACACGTACCCTCACATGCATATCCACATTCATGCACTCATGTGTCCATTATTAAATATAAATACATTAAAATTAAATTCATTGTTATGGTCAAGGAGGAACGTACCATGTACACGTCCTCAATTCTGACATTGGTACCAACATTCTCAACTCTGCAATCCTTGTCACTCTGAGCTCTGGTCACGTCTAAGATGTAGATAATGTACATCAAATATGAAGTAAGTCGGTGCACACATAAAGAAGTTATTAGCATTTTCGAGGGTGGCATTTATTTGGGGTCACCCGGTACACAAATATGAAGTAATTCGCTCAACAGATGTAGACTCTGTTAGATTGTTTTTGTGTGGCATTGGATGAGGGGGGGGGGGAGTGTCCCCCAGAACATGCATTTCGGGGGGGGGGGGGGGGGAGTGTCCCCCAGTACATGCATTTCGTTCGCTTGGCCTGCACTACGGCTTTTGTGGAGCGTTACTCCACGATCATCCCCGACAGTCTTCAAGTGGAGTCTGTCAAAGTTAATGTATTCTAATCTGTTAAGGAACTTGTTCCTGCTTTCGTGCGATTGCAACAAGGCCGAAATGATTCCGTTCTGTTGACACACTTCTTTCAGTTCACTGAGCTGTGACGGTCACGTAAAACAACACGTGCTACCGTATCACCATCTCTCTGCTCCCGCTCAATCTTTTCACATATTTGTTTCTCCTTTTCGTGTGATTGGTGGAAGGCAAAACATTTTTCCCATCCAATAGCAGTGTTTGGAATAAACTCACGTTTTCAAAAGAAATCCCACGTACATCTATTTACGTCATGTGATTGATATCTTTGCATCAACTATGGTCTCGCTGTTTTGCTAATGCTACAGTACCGGGCACTTACAAATTACTCTCACCACTATATAACAAAGACTGATTAAACGTGTATAAATGCGCCTCCTAAGCATGTGTTCAACATGTGATTGTTGGTGTTCATCAAGAATTGAACACCAATCACAGAATGTGCTTCGTTCTAAACCCAGCGTTTCTGAATTACAATACACCAGTTAACAGTTCCAGCGCTACATGGAAGAAAGAAGAAAACCCACGTGATACCTAAAGCGATTATGATTGGTCGAGATGTTTTCGACGAGCAACGTTTGCATCGTCTGCACGGCAAAGCATGGTGATAGAGAGGGCGAGTGTGCTCGTCGGTTCATTTCCATCAAAGTTGCAGAGTCAACTTCAAGTTCAATCCATTTCAGTGGCATATAAACTTGCCCAGTAACTGGTTGCAGTAATGTAGTTTACCGACTTTGGAAATGGGGGTCCCAATTTTGCAAATCACTACAAAAGTGCACTTTCTTCAGCGAATCAGTCTATGCGTTCAAATCTCCGGAACGTACTCGCAAAAGTTATATGCACAAGCGCAAATTCCACGGAACTGGAAGTGGAAATAGAAAAAATACTCGAAAAACGATTTGCGTACGTACAATTCCAAAATGGCCGCGGAACTGTGAATCGGTGCATAGAAAATGGTTACAATGTGTTGACTCTGCATGAAGAGTCAGACCTGATCACATCTACTTTACTATTCACACTTATTCAACCAGTTATTCTATTTAGATATTGATAATCGTTCATGTAATTCGTCGCTGGAGTGTCTAAATTACGGCGAATCGAAAGTGCCTTAGGATTACTCCCCTTTAAGATGAACATGTGCACTAACTGTTGCTAAAGGATTACTCCCCTTTAAGATGAACATGTGCACTAACTGTTGCTAAAGGATTACTCCCCTTTAAGATAAACATGTGCACTAACTGTTGCTAAAGGATTACTCCCCTTTAAGATGAACATGTGCACTAACTGTTGCTAAAGGATTACTCCCCTTTAAGATGAACATGTGCACTAACTGTTGCTAAAGGATTACTCCCCTTTAAGATGAACATGTGCACTAACTGTTGCTAAAGGATCGCCACGGGCAACACTGCTCTTCTAATTGCAACATGATGTTGATGTTTTAGGTGAGACAGGGCGAGCACAATGGCGAGTCAGCAGGGAGGCAGCGGATCCATTGCAAAGAAACCACGTCTGGTAGGCCGCTGTCACCGTGTTGTGATGTGTATCATTCTGTGTTCTTAGCTGTGGTGTGTTGTCCATCGTTTTAAAAGTTTTATGTTGTCAGCCGTGGTGTCCATCGTGTTGCATGTTGTCCATTGTGTTGTGTTGTCCATCGTGTTGTGTTGTCCATTGTGTTGTCCATTGTGTTGTGTTGTCCATTGTGTTGTGTTGTCCATCATGTTGTGGTGTCCATCGTGCTGTGATGTCCACCTTGTTATGTTGTTCACCTCCTTGTTGTATTGTCCATCATGTTGTGTTATCCATTGTATTGTGTTGTCCATCGTGTTGTGGTGTCCATTTTGTTGTATTGCCCATCATGTTATGTTGTCCATCGTGTTGTGCTGTCCATCGTGTTGTGTTGTCCATTTTGTTGTATTGTTCATCATGTTATGTTGTCCATCGTGTTGTGCTGTCCATCGTGTTGTGTTGACCATCGTGTTTTGTTGACCATCGTGCTGTGTTGTCCATCACGTTGTGTTGTCCATCGTGTTGTGTTGTTCATCGTGTTGTACGTGCTGTCCATCGTGTTGTACGTGTTGTCCATCGTGTTGTGTTGTCCATCGTGTTATACGTGTTGTCCATCGTGTTGTGTTGTCCATCGTGTTGTGTTGTCCATCGTGTTGTGTTGTCCATCGTGTTGTGTTGTCCATCGTGTTGTGTTTTAACACGTACATTCTCACAACAAAAGAGGTCACTCACATCGAACCTTTCAGGCGTGCTGCCAGTGCAGCAGGGAATCACGGTGCATCAGGCAAGGGGAGTGTGACTGCCGTGCGAACTGTACCCCCTGTACCAACTGTGCTGCTCAGGGCTGTACTAATTGCTCCGTTGATCTGGTACGTCTTGGGTAGCGGACTACTCTCTCTCTCTCTCTCTCTCTCTCTCTCTCTCTCTCTCTCTCTCTCTCTCTCTCTCTCTCTCTCTCTCTCTCTCTATTTCTCTCTCTCTCCTCTCTCTCTCCTCTCTCTCTCTCTCTCTCTCTGTCTCTCTCTCTCTCTCTCTCTCTCTCTCTTAAGATTTGTTTTCTCTCTCTCTCTCTCTCCTCTCTCTCTTTCTCTCTCTCTCTCTCTCTCTCTCTCTTAAGATTTGTTTTCTCTCTCTCTCTCCTCTCTCTCTCTCTCTCTCTCTCTCTCTCTCTCTCTTAAGATTTGTTTTCTCTCTCTCTCTCCTCTCTCTATCTCTCTCTCTCTCTCTCTCTCTCTTAAGATTTTCTCTCTCTCTCTCTCAAGATTTTATTTTCTTTCTCTCTCTCTCTCTCTCTCTCTCTCTCTCTCTCTCTCTCTCTCTCTCTCTCTCTCTCTCTCTCTCTCTTAAGATTTGGCGAAAGACGTTTTGCAAGACATGCGGTTTTTAGAACCGTCTACAATGTTATCGTGATTGCCACAGGTTGTAGGCACATTAAACAACAAACAATAACCAGCCAACCAACCCATCTCTGTCTGTCTGTCTCTGTCTGTCTATCTCTGTCTGTCTATCTCTGTCTGTCTATCTCTGTCTGTCTATCTCTGTCTATCTCTGTCTATCTCTGTCTATCTCTGTCAGTCTATGTCTGTCTCTCTCTGTCTATCTCTGTCTGTCTAT
>NC_090246.1:54672116-54684616 GCF_037325665.1 Littorina saxatilis | reverse complement strand
CCTCACAGTCCCATTGAAAATGTGTGGTGTGTGCCGAAAAGCAACTATATGAGATTCAGTCAGTGGGACCCTGAATCTACCTGGGGTTAAATCGGGTTATTGACTCTCATTGCATGAATTTTTAAACTGAATATATGACATTACGTGTTGTTTTTGTGATCCAGTGCAATTTCTGTGTATACCTTAGAATCTCAAGGTAATTTTCGAACGGGGCATACAGATGATACATGTTGCTTATCAGGTGTCAGTGCAGAAACTCCAAGAGGGAACGAAATTCAAATATCTGGAAAACCTGGATGAGGAGATAGACAGCCTAACAGCACATCCTCCTATGTTTGCTCGGACATCTACTACCTTCAAACTGCATACTATGCGTACACACAGGAATATGGACGACTCAACATTGATCAAAATGGGTAAGTAACACAACACAAACAGATGATTTCCATTATGATAGATTTATTTATCTGAAAGTAAAATTGACAACAGAGTGTACAATTTGTTTTCAAAATGAAATACGAAAATATCACATTGGGTTAAAAAAACAACAACACCATCATATATCATTAAAACTATTCTTTATTTCTAAACACATACATATCAGCATAGTTTATTCATGTAAACATCCTCATTTCGGTTCCCAGTCTATCTGAAATCAAGGTAAGTTATGCCCAACTGAAAAAAATAGCGATCACACAGTGCTTCAGCATGAATTTGAAAACCTGCTCTACGTCACATAGACACAGTGTGTCTTATGATTCTATCCACCCTCTCCAAACAAACACGTACACGTTTTCTCTGGTACGAATGTCTTAAAAGCTCAAACTAAGCTGCTGTTTTATTCTGACTTCCTTTGCAGGAAATACAGGCACGTCGCTTACCCATAACAGGCAGCTGGTGCGCTAGCGAGTGGGGTTTCTCGGCAGAAGCATCAGAGTACCATTACCAACCTGTGCAGTCAAAACAATCAGAAATACTTTCCCAAACGGATGAAGAGTGGGGTTCAAACTCCCTGAGCTACAGAAGGCTGAAATATACTTTTACAAATCGTGTGACTGTGTTGAACTAGTATCTTTGGTTGAACAGATTCCTGCATGGTTTGAAGATGATACTGAGTTGTCACGTGGTCCGGTACATGGTTCACATTCTGCAACATTTTGTTCCAGACTTTTTCCACTGTTGGTGTACTCCAGCATCAGGTAGTCAGTCCATGAGCAGCATAGCTTGTGTCCAGTATTGTCCGTTTGCCTGTTGCCTGAAACATGGTTTTTGGGAAGTAACTAACGATCTCTGCACACATTTTAACATGTGAATAAGAACAGAAAAGTTTGTCAAAAGTATACATAGTTTAATTTGCATTTACTTCAAGACCAGACTTTTTTCTCGTTCATTATTTCTTCATAAAGATTCTGGAAATTAACAAAATGTTTCCTCCTATCAAGGCCTCCTAACTTTTTTTTTAAATGCAGGTCGTTTTGTTGTCATCTGTGCATTACTAGCCTACCTCTTGCCACCCGTGCGGTCATTGCCACCAGGTATCTCAACAATCAAACAGTCTATACAGACTTAAAGGCACGTCCTTTTTCAAAACAGGATTGCTCACTACACAGATCTGCGAAGACTTTTACATAGAGAAAAAAAAGCTCATGACTTGAACATATTAGGACTGGGTGGCCGAGTGGTAACGCACTTGCGCTCGGAAGCGAGAGGTTGCGAGTTCGACCCTGGGTCAGGGCGTTAGCAATTTTCTCCCCCCTTTCCTAACCTAGGTGGTGGGTTCAAGTGCTAGTCTTTCGGATGATACGAAAAACCGAGGTCCCTTCGTGTACACTACATTGGGGTGTGCACGTTAAAGATCCCACGATTGACAAAAGGGTCTTTCCTGGCAAAATTGTATAGGCATAGATAAAAATGTCCACCAAAATACCCGTGTGACTTGGAATAATAGCCCGTGAAAAGAGGGATATGCACTGAAATGGCTGCGATCTGCTGGCCGATGTGAATGCGTGATGTATTGTGTAAAATAAATTCCATCTCACACGGCATAAATAAATCCCTGCGACTTGAATATGTGTGCGATATAAATTGCATAAAATAAACAAAATAAAAAATAAAAATAAATCCCTGCGCTTAGAACTGTACCCACGGAATACGCGCGATATAAGCCTCACTTTGATTGATTGATTGAACATATACCAGGAATAAACATCCTGACTGGTTTTTGGAGCTGAATTTTTTAGGGAATGTTTTACACGTGTGGCGTTTAAGAAATTAATTAATACAATTCTACATTCGCAAAGAGAGTACCCATACAGAGTGTTCAGTTCTGGTATTGTTCAAAACGGAAGGATAGCCATATCCGATGTAAAAGCCTGGTAAGATTTGAGATTTTAAACCCAATCGTTTACACGGGAAGGGCTGTCCATTTAAGAGGAGGCATCCATGCCTGGATGAGAAATACACTAATAACACAGAAAAAGCACGAATTTAACCTGCATATTCACAAAACTGGTTCAGAGGCCCGGCAAAGGGAACACATGTTAGTTATTTTAAGAGAACATCACGAAGACCTAATTATTAAATTAAAGCCTTTCTGCACGAATGTACATCTTCTATGAATTATATTCTAAAACACCACATGTGTAATTCATTCCACACACAAAATCCAGCTCCAAGAAGCAGTGAGGCTGTTGATTATTGGTATGTGTTCAAGTCGACAGATGATTTTACCTGTGTAAACTGAGCCTTGGCAGATCTGATATAGTGAGCAAAGACCTGCATTTTTTTTAAACGTGTTTAGAGGCCTTGAAATGGTTAAACATTTTGTTTATTTCAAGTAGTCTTTATGAAGAAAAAATTAACAGGAAGGCAAATGGGTTGAAATGCAAATTAGATTCCTTTTGACGAACTTTTTATGTTCTTCTTCACGTGTTACATTATGCGTACGTAGATCGCAAGATATTTTCGAAAATATTCATAGATAAGCCAATCTGCAAACGGACAAAAATTCACAATATTTATGAAGCCAATAAATTTGACTCAAGAACAAAGCTTATGTGTTTGAGGTGATGTGCATGGGTATGAATGTTGAATGAGTCCGTCAAAGATACCCTCCATGTCGCCTTACAGTGGAACCTACCATTACAATTATACATGTACCACCTTAAATTACCTTGCTCTTTCAAATGTACTGCTTAAACTTCTTGAACATGCAACTCTTGCTGTCTACCATAAAGACCATCAGGTCAACAACATACTCGTGAATGTTTTGTTTTGGTCTATAATTAAACATTTCAGAAAATACTCTTTTTTATATTTTTTTATTCGGAAGCATAGCCTACTGACTTTATTTGAAACTAGAATGAATACCCGCTTCGCCGGGAAGAAGTACTTAGAGCCGTACGCCGGCTTCGCCGGGTCCGAACAATGGACCCGCCAAGCTTAGGTCCCTCCCAGATTCGTGGAATGGGAACAGCACGAAAATGATTCAGTGGCCATAATGCCATTCCTGACCATATCGAGTCCCATCCTTGTCGACGAATGTAACCGTGTTAATCACCTTTGGAGGCGAACTCCACTCAAACAGGATTGAGCAATTTATAGCTTATCTGTAAGCCCTTTTGAACTGTTATGGCTTTTCAAAGGAAGGCCAGTACATACAAATACACAAAAGCCGCCAGACCACATCACAAACAGAACTGAACAATGCACAGGTGTTGCTCACATAGAGAGACACACACACACACACACACACACACACAAACACAGAGAAGCCGTATCTATAGAGAGATAGATGACAGTGTATTTTTCGCGTGGCTATAAATTGATTCGACCTTTGCACTTTTACAGTGAGGATAATTTACGGGTCCAATTTACGTTCGGGACACCGCGGTGACCTTCTAAAAATAGTAACAGAACGCCGGGAATATCCGAAGACGCCCCACTCATACTATAGTGCACCATACAAAGGAAGGGAGGTAAACGCTGAAAACCTGGAGAAGATGAGAAGATAAGGAAGAGTTACTTATAATGGTGAAATGAACACAAAAACCAAAATCGGTTCAGCGCTGCGCTCTGAGAGCACGTGTTGAAATATCTCATCGATGATATTGTGTCCGGGGTGTAGCTGAATATGGTGTCCAAATTTGAAAAAGATCCACCGAGAACTTTGGCTTTGATGTGTCGGTATGGGGGCCCGGGTAGCTGAGGTGGAACCAAAATAGCTGAGGTGGATCCAAAATCGGTTCAGCGCTGAGAGCACGTGTTGAAATATTGACCAGGTTGTGTCCTGTCCCGGGTCTACCTGAATATGCCCACCAAATTTGAAGCAGATCCATCGAGAACTTTGGCCGTGCATCGCGAACTCACACACAGACACACACACACACACAGACACAAGTCGTATATATATATATATAGACTACTTCGACAGATATAGTTTTGCAGGTTGACGGGAGGTGAGTTACGAAAGAAATTTCATACCACATGTCGCTCAGCACAGAAAGCATAAACGATTAACATGAGTAGAAATGAACTTGTACTTGTTTTCATAATGTATTATTTGGATGGTATCTGTCAAAAACACTTTCTCGATTTTTCCAAAGCTAGAATAAGGCACTAATTTTCAAAACAAAACAAAAATCTTACGATGAATGGCACGTTGGTTTTCTCCTGTGGTGATTCTGGACGGTAGGAACAGGACTGGTCAACAGTTGCGTTGTGATCACGGAGAACCGGGAAATCTGGAATGGTCACGGTGTCAGTGTCTAGTGACCTGTACTGACCAGTGGCCGTGAGTGATGATGAAAGGTCTGGAAGTAAAAGAAGAGAGAAAATGAGTGCGAGTATAAATCATGTATGCTTCTGATCTATACAGTACACTGAACATTTAGACACCCTCTGGAAGTCGTCTGGATGTGTATCCATGTTGTAGCAATTAGACTGGTTTTGCGTCTCTCAGTCAATGCAGAAAGATTAATTCCCTGCATAATTCGTAATCTTCTTGTCTCTAGCATGCAGGTGTCTGTTTACCTTTCCGGTTGCACATCCACCAAAAGTTTAGATCTGGTAAAAATAGCATTCAACCATGATTCCAGCAAACGCTGCCAATTTCATGAATTGATATCAGGGGATAGTTTGCGACTGAATAGAATAGATAACGTGACACACGCATTGTCCTACGTGTCCACAACCCTGACTACTTTTTACTCTTGCTCTTAGCTCAGCTCAGACCGTTCTGTAACTGTAGATCTAGCCTGTGGCGCATCTGTACTCCAGCGAATATCAGCTGGACCCAGACACACTGTTCTGCACCGCTGCGCAGCAAAACAATGTTTAAGTGTAGTCTATGCATGAAAATAAAAGCATGTACTCTGACCTTCAACGCATTCCTTCTTGTGAGATAATCCGCTGTTCGCATGTCGCCTCGGAGTTTCGATGGCTCGTCGACTGTACCAGCCTCGCGTAATACTGCCCTCTCCGGACTTTTATGAAGGGAAGACACTGCCAGTGGTCAAAACATTTGTTTCAGGGATGAAACGCCAACTTTTGTGCTGCAGAAAAATGGCGAAATCTGTGTCCAGAAAGTGCCCGACACTTTGAAATCTGCACGCTTGTGCTGCACACATCTCTTTCATTTCCACAAGAGACTCAGAGTTTTATGAGGGAAAGTGTGCTATGAAATGCCTGGGGACATTGACGAGTTGTTGCAGTTTGCGGATGCTCTCCACCGAGGCATTCTTTTCGGGCATACAGTGGTGACTTTTCTGTGTGAAAATCAAGCTGGTACTAGTGGTAGAATCAACACAATAACTTGTGACGTCACAGTGTACCGACGTCACAGTGTACCAAAAATCACGTGACCACTACTTGACCCCAGGCGACTTGTCTTGGTTAGCCCCGCAACACTAAATCTGCAACTACAACAACAACAATTTTTTTTCAATTTTTAAAATATTTTTCCAGAGATGTTTGTAACATTTGGCATTCGATTTTCAAGTTTTTGGGGATATTTAAAAACCTTGGACTTTTCCTTTAAACAATTATCTGCTGTGTTCCAGGCAAATATTGTGTGAACTACCAACGAGACATAAGTCCCTATTTGGTGTCCGTATTTTCACCGTCTTCATAGTTGACGTAGGTTGTGAATGGTATTAGAAGTGAGCAGGCAGTACACCATCATGTCTTTGATTCCAGAGAGAGTTTCTCAACGCCTGGTTCCCTCACCTTGAGAGCGAATCATACATAATCCCCCCGGCTCACATGGACACTGTTCAAGAGAGAATGGCATATATCGGAGAAGGTGAGCGAATCCAGGTACTGAAAACACAGCAACAAATAGACAGAGATGAGAGTAGAGAGGTCAGGGACACTGTCCGCATAGACAGAGTGCTGAAAAATGTCCACCACTGCATGAATCACATAAAGAACAAAGCCGCGAGGGAAAAAGAAATTATGGTAATTCTGACCCAAGCTAAATTTGGTGTATATGGTGCTAATACCCAAAGCATATATACTGGTGCAGCCGCCAGGAACACGAACAGCGTCAAAGCAGAGCCGTTGAACCTGAAGGATGACTTTGTTGACCTGCTCGCCATACATCGCGAGCGTGGGATAATGATGGCGGCAATCATACCTCAGACAGAAGACGACCCCCTTGCAGTTCAAGAAGAACTAAAGAAGGCCGCTGCTTACCTGAAGCAAGCCAGAGATGTTGTGAGGCGCTCTGTTCTGGGTGACCTGGTCACACAGCCAGCCCTCCACCAGGCCATTGTCCTGCCCGACACAACGAGACGCTGTCTGGAGGAGGTGCTGCTGAACATGAGCGATGTAAGTTAACTCTTAACCTACACTCGCTCACACACGCAAAAACGGACGAACGCAGGAGAGAAGGAGAGAGAGAGAGAGAGAGAGAGAGAGAGAGAGAGAGAGAGAGAGAGAGAGAGAGAGAGAGAGAGAGAGAGAGAGAGAGAGAGAGAGAGAGAGAGAGAGAGAGAGACCTTTGTTCACCAACGTAAAGTAAGGGCCAGTTCATAGCGCTATGCTCTTAGTCCACACACTGTGTGCAGTGTCCGTCCGTATGTCCGAACAAAAGACATTTGCAGACTTCTGGTATTTAATAATTTTCCGATTTGACCCCGATTTGATTGACCTTCGTCAAATGTTAGGGTCACAGCGGGGTCATGCTCATCAACTTTTTAAGTTTAGTTTCTTTCAGATATTTGGGTAACAAAGCCTCCATATTTCACACAAATGTGTGTGTTATTAATCAGCAGACATGACCAAAATGTAGCTTGTTTCGTAAATGTTCACAGTAATAGCATGGACATGTTTGCTGGACAAGATGATCACCACTGAACATATCTGGAATATTACAGGTCACACTTTTGATCAAGTTTTTTTTCGATTATTCTGATGCCAACGTTCTCTTGAACATTTAATTTATGAAGCTGAAAGAGGACTTTTTTAATTATTTTTTTATTGGGGTTAAGTCTTAAAATGTGGGTTAACTTACAGAGGTTATGAACAAAAACAAAACAAAGGGTCTTATTGGGGGAGGTCAGGCATAGATGGGGGTGGTTGTATAAGAAGGGAGGGACTCTTGTGGGAGTGGTGGTGGCAGGAGTCTTCCATGGGGGAGGGGGGGGGGTCCTAAAGGGGGGGGGGGGGTTACATTGTTGTGGGACAAGACGAAGGCGAGTCGAATAAGCATTTGCTTTTTATTTTTTACTGGAGCTCTAAGAACAGTGACCTTGAATAGTAGACGTCATTTTTTTGTCGCGAAAACGACGTCAATTGTACTTTACGTAGCCTAATGCGCGTCAGCACAAACGGGAAACTCTTTTCCGAAAAGATGGTTTGCTTTTGTCCAGAAAGTTGTCTTTTAGGCTGGTAAACACTAAAGCAGGAATGAAGAGATTTGCAACTCAGGTAGGCCTAATGTTACACTGTCTTTGTGTGCATCGTGTATTAAACCACCCCTTGTGCCATTTCCCGCATTGTTTACAGTCCGTGTGTGTTGATCTCAGTTACAGGAGTTGCAGGAAGGCCTCAGCGTCGAGCCAGGTCGGAATGTCAGCCAGATATGTCTTTGTGAGGACGACATGGCTGACCAGACAAGGCTCGACGCGTGGTGGAGGGCAAGCTTTGAACGGAATGAGGGCGGGGACCCTGCCATGGATGCAGCTACCTACACACAGTTGGTTGCCAGGTACGTTGCATAGCTGTATCATATCGGTGAAGCGCACGCACGCACGTTTGTTATTACTTGGCCTGACGTCATCTATCTTTCTTTCTTTCTTTCTCCTGACCCCCTTCCCCCCTCTCTCTGTCTCTGTCTCTGTCTCTCTCTCTCTCTCTCTCTCTCTCCTCTCTCTCTCTCTCTCTCTCTCTCTCTCTCTCTCTCTCTCTCTCTCTCTCTCTCTCTCTCTCTCTCTCTCTCTCTCTCTCTCTTTCTTGTTTCTTGTTACGAATTCTCTGTTTTGATCTCGCCCTGTCTATCCCTGTTTGTGTTTTTGTTCGTGGTCTTTGTGGTGATTGTTTGACTTGCTTTGATTTGTTTATTGCTTTGATTGATATGCATGCATGCATGCATGTGTGTGTGTGTGTGCTTGTGTGTGGGTGTGTGTGTGTGTGTGTGTGTGTAACGGTATGTGTGTGTGTGTGTGTGTGTGTGTATGTGTGTGTGTGTGTGTGTGTGTGTGTGTGTGTGTGTGTGTGTGTGTGTGTGTGTGTGTGTGTGTGTGTGTGTGTGTGTGTGATATACCTAATAATGTGTGAATGTGTATGATGACAGATTCTCCATACCACTGACAACGGTTGAGCTATTCCTCAGCAGACAGCCAAGAGTACAGCTGTGGACCCAGGGCCATCTTGTTCACGCTGTTGGAATGGAGCATGGTCGACCAATGACATGCATCGCTCTGTTCCCGCAGCAGTTTCAAGTCTTGGAGGAGCCGCCAGACGACGACGACGTCGACGTGAGGATCCTCTGGGGCCCGACGGGCACTTCAAAAAGCATAGTCTTGATAATAAAAGGTTTTTTTCTGCTGAGGAAGGGCTGCGGCACCGTCTTTGTTCTTCAGACGAGTGATGATGGCGCTGCTGCTGCTTACCTTGTGCGTCATCAGGTGAGAGAGACTGCGGGACAGGGAGCCGGCAGCGTGCAGCTCGTCAACATGGCGGGGGTACGGGACTGGCGGGGATTGACAGAGGAAGGCGAGAAGATAGTGGAGGAGCTGTGTCAACACGCACAGACACACGGACGCGTGCACATCCTGGCCGATGAGGCTGAGTGGTAAGAATGACGCTGTACACTGAATCTAACACTGCCTCCTGTCACTCTTGTGTTGGCCGGTGTGGTCGTGTTCGTTGGAAGGAAGTCTGATAATTCACAAATGTTATTATATTCACACCTGTTTTATAACAAGGTCATTCCTGGGCTTTTGGTCGAGAAAATCGGAAGATTTATGTAGAAGTAATGGCTCTTTATTTTGAAGTTTGAATAATAGACTGGGGCATGTTTATTAGATGTAAAATGTGAATTCAGCAACTGTCACTGCGGTGTGTACTGATCAGTGATGTTATCAATCTGTCCGATCAGGCGCCACCCTTTCTCTGTCTGCCATTGGAAAAACTTGGTCAAGGTAACGAAGAGTGGAGCGAAATAACGTCATTCTGTTTACGTCATTATTAATCATTGCGTCATTTCATTTCAGGTTCACTGTGATTCTTATCCTGAACAGCAATCTTTGTGAATTCCTTTTCGCCAAGCGGTTTTGTTTTGTTTTGTTTTGTCAGTTTCGTAATTCCAGGTGAAATCAGCACGGACACACCTGTCCGTTCTGTTGCTGTGACGTCATCACGAAGATCTACACTGCGTTAAAACAACCGAGTTTTGTGAGAACTATAACACACCTGTCTGTTCTGTTTCTACACACTGACACACCTGTCTGTTCTGTTACAGTGACGTCATCGCAGAGATCTACCGGGCGTTAAAACAACGACACGTCCGGTTCACCTTGTGGGCAGCAGGCGTTAAGCTAGATGTACCTGCCGACATGGAGCGTTACGTCCGCAAACTGACACAGCCCCTGAGAAGCCCACCTGCTGTGGTGAGAGAGGTGGAGCAGGCTGACGATATGAAGGATGGAACGGTCCCGGCCTACACCAGGCCGCCAGTGTCCGCACCGTGCGACGGCCCACCTGTCCTGACGGTTGGTCACTATGGTGATGACTACAGTGACAGACAGGGACATGAGGGTGACTATCCATGGCGGTGTGCACGGTGCGGGGAGCTGGTGGCAGACATGCTGCGAGATCTTCGTGTCGGTCAGTACACCTCTGTCTGTCTGTCTGTCTGTCTGTCTGTCTGTCTGTCTGTCTGTCTGTCTGTCTGTCTGTCTGTCTGTCTGTCTGTCTGTCTGTCTGTCTGTCTGTCCGTCTGTCTGTCTGTATCTGTCACTCTGTCTGTCTCTGTCTGTCTCTGTCTGTCTCTCTCTCTCTCTCTCTCTCTCTCTCTCTCTCTCTCTCTCTCTCTCTCTCTCTCGCAATGCAGTAAGTGTCAGTCAGGTTGGTGTACAACATTTCGATGACGTCATTAAACTTACAAGAAATATTGATATTTGCGTCATTAACTGTGACGTCGTTACATAATATCGTCACAAGTCTGCCAAGGTGAGGTGTTGAACCCTAAATAATATAAAATTGTTTTTCCTATTTTCAGGTGGTTGTGGTGCTGCTGATGTAGTTGTAGTCTCTGTTCACGTGTTGCTGCAGCCGGTGTTGGTGCGGAAGTTAGACATGGGTCGTCGTTGTTGTTTGTGTCGTGGTTGTTGTTGCTGGTGATGGTGGTGTCGTCGTCGTCGTTGCTGTTGTTGTTGGTGTTGTTGTTGTAGTTGTTGAAGTCGGTGTGGATGTATATTACACAACGACGATGTGATGTTGACGGTGTGTGTGATGTTTCAGGTTGCGATGACAACGCTCCCCACGGGCAGGGCGGCCTCACCTACAGCGACGTCTTTGTGCTGGGTGAGATGCACTGTGACACAGACACACCGGATGATTACTTCAGGTCACCAGCACCCTTCATCCGGGGCCTCGAGTCACGCGGCGTCCCCACCCGTAAGGTGGCTCATAACGACACAGCGGCCGTTAGACAACTGGCTGAAATGACATCGTGTCCCACACAGAGAGCGGCAGGTAGGGGTCGAGACGAGGCGGTGACGGTGGCCCATCAGAACACAGTATGGGGCTTGGAGAGACACGTCGTCGTCTACCTGGACCATGGGTCTGGTGCTGGGTATGGTGGTGGTAATGCTGACCATACCGGCCGCCTGAGATCCATGTCGCGGTCCACGGCCCAGGTGATCTGGGTGAAGAGTGTTAGAGACATAGACAGCGACAGCGACACTGAGTGACACCCACATCTCGTCACCGCCACCACCACCACCTGTCTCAACTACACATCCCGCAACGTCCAACGATGTCTAACAACAACCACAACAACCACAACAACAACAACAACAACCGTTGAACTGAAATTCAGCATTTTATTGACTCCATTTACTGAAACTCAGCAATACCTGTCCTTACAACCTGCCGCTCTCTGACAACTACGACGACAACATCATCCTCTACCACGACATCCACCACCATCCGCCACCATCACCACCGACACCGACAACAACAACCCGAGTGACATTTTTATCGTTTTAAAATACGGAAAGAAAAATCTCTCAACACATCGCTTGTTGTTCACTGACAAGCGCATGATTTCATAATTAGCGTCATCAAGAAATGACGTCACGGACAGACAGTAAATGTTCTAGGGACAGTGGTATCCATGAACATGCTAACAAGAGAGAGAGAGAGAGAGAGAGAGAGAGAGAGAGAGAGAGAGAGAGAGAGAGAGAGAGAGAGAGAGAGAGAGAGAGAGAGAGAGAGAGATGGACAGAGAGAGAAACGGACAGAGAGATGGACAGAGAGAGAAACGGACAGAGAGATGGACAGAGAGAGAAACGGACAGAGAGATGGACAGAGAGATGGACAGAGAGATGGACAGAGAGATGGACAGAGAGAGAGATGGACAGAGAGAGAAACGGACAGAGGGATGGACAGAGAGAGAGATGGACAGAGAGAGAAACGGACAGAGAGATGGACAGAGAGAGAAACGGACAGAGAGATGGACAGAGAGATGGACAGAGAGAGAAGCGAACAGAGAGATGGACAGAGAGATGGACAGAGAGATGGACAGAGAGATGGACAGAGAGAGATGGACAGAGAGATGGACAGAGAGATGGACAGAGAGATGGACAGAGAGATGGACAGAGAGATGGACAGAGAGAGAAACGGACAGAGAGACGGACAGAGAGAGAAACGGACAGAGAGATGGACAGAGAGATGGACAGAGAGATGGACAGAGAGAGAGAACAAATACAGAGACAGAGATGGACAGAGAGATGGACAGAGAGATGGACAGAGAGATGGACAGAGAGAGTGGG
>NC_090246.1:54635844-54671916 GCF_037325665.1 Littorina saxatilis | reverse complement strand
CATTCTCCCAGCAAGGTCATATATTGTACTACATTGAAAGCCCCTGGAGCAAATTTTTGATTAGTGCTTTTGTGAACAAGAAACAATTGACAAGTGGCTCTATCCCATCTCCCCCCTTCCCTCCGTCGCGATATAACCTTGAATGGTTGAAAACGACGTTAAACACCAAATAAAGAAAAAGAAAAGTGATCGGCGTCTTATCCACAAGGCTATTGGCAGTATTGCGCTCGTCAGACATCGAAGTAATTGGCGCCGGAGTAACGTTTCATGCGCATCGTTATTCACAGCTGTAGAATAAGTAATTGTCGACACAAGTGTCCTTCCTCGAATTTAATTCGGGAAACCGAAAACCCTATTCCCACTCATCACAGTTCTGTAGGTACAAATGAAAGAATGCCGTTTGCGACTGATCGGGCTGGCTTTGTAATTATTTACAATATCACTGACGGATTATACGGAGAGGGAGGTATGTTTTAAGTCAATCAGCCCATCTGCCGTCTGCTTGGGTTGAAGTTGCACGAGCAACAACAAATTCTAGACACATTCCAGTCACTGAAACCAAGAACAGCTAATAGGAAGAATGCCGGCGTAGTTGCCCATGCAAGGAATCCACTCAGAACCAGACCAAAACAAGATCATAATACGATCAAGCCGTAGGGGAAGCTCTTTAAATTGGTGCGATCTATACCAAACAACACTGTTGGCGAACCGTTCTGGAAGGTTTGATTACACCATGCAACTTTGGTATGTGCATTTCTTCTCACATCGCGGCATGAGCATGACATAGTCATAAGAGCAACAGCATATTCTTAACACATTCCAGTAATTAAATCCAAGAAGAGATAATGAGAAATAACACTGGTATAATTTACAGTGCAGAACAGTCACCCCAAAGAGGAATCCACTGAAAACCAGACCAAAAACAAGATCGCGTATGATTTGCACCTGACAACGTTATATGCCAACTCTTAACTGTAGATATTAAGTTACACCATGTAACTTTGCTGATTGCAACTGGCTCTGCATAGAGTAGTAAATTAGTTAATTCAACCTGCGACAATGTAGGCAATGTTTAGTGAGTTGTTATACGCATCCAAATGCCATTAAAAGGCATATTGATTTTTACTCTATTTCAGAGCATAAATCAAAATGCCCTAAACATAGGGTCTGTGATTAAACTTGCCCGTTACAATAGGACTCAGGGTTTGCATGGCTGCGTTACCTTGGTCCTTGGTCCACACACACACACACACACACGCACACACACACACACACACAAACACACACACACAAACACACAGACACAGACACACAGACACACAGACAGACACACACACACACACACACACACACACACACACACACACACACACACACACACGTTTCATGTGAAAGTTGTGTAAAGCTAGTTGCATGCAGTAAAACTGCATCGTTTAAGGAGCCCTTTACCACGTCACAGCAAAACCCAGATGGTCACAGGCAACTGCATCGTTCGACAGGTGAGTGCGGCAGATGCATGCAACAAAGCTCCACTTGTAACCAGCCCCTCAGTTTAACATTGTAGTTGCAATCAATTCAACTGTTTCGTGCGAAGCCGGTTGAAAACAACACGACTCAGTCATAGGCCTACATCACAGTTGTACGGTGTCTCGAAGCCCTTAACGCTAGGGACGAATCTGTTTATTTCTCTACGATCTCCCGTCTCCAAACAGCGGACTACCTGGGGCATATCCTACTGATGGTGTGTGCGAGTCAAAATAAACAAGAACGCCTACCTGTGATGCGGCTCCTGACGTGTTGCGTTGCAGAGAGTATTTGAACCTTGTTTTGCGTGCTTGTTTGATACCCTTGGAGGCACGCAAGTATAGCACAGGTAACCTAATATACAGTCGACGAGAACAGATTTCAGATAGGAATGCATGCGTGTAAACAGAAATAAGAGAGACAGAGAGGCAGTTGGGTAGGGAGCCAGACTAGCATATACACTCATGGACAGACAAAAAGACAGGCAGACTAAGAGACAGACAGATTGACCTACATACAGACCGACAGACATGGACACACATGCACAGGCATACAGACACAGACAGACAGACAGACAGACAGACAGACAGACAGACACACACACACACTGACACACACACACACACACAGACAGTGATACAGAGACACACACACACACACATACACACACATACACACACACACACACATGCACACACGTCTTGAACTTCCCGCACATTGCCAAACAATTATTGTTTAAATACTGTATTTGGATGGACCGCTAGTTCGAAATGTAATTTCATCGACATTCATGCTCTTTTTGAGGAATTTACCTTGTATTGTCCAAAATCGGATACACCTATGCAAATGAACCTCTTTGACAGAATTCATGGCATGGGCGTTACTGGGTTACCAGAAGAAAAAGCACGCTACGTCAAGAATGAAGGAGCTCTGAAGAAGGGCACGACTCAGCTCCTTCCCTCTCCCCGATCTCTCACACAACGATGTGAAATGGCTCAGAAGTGCAAACATCCTCTTGCGCTAAGCTTGTTTGTTTTGCTTCTTCTTTTTTGTTTGTTTTTCATCACGAAAGGCGTCACACCTGAACAGGAGTGTTTTTTTCTCTCGGTCAGCTCATTACTCATGTTCAGTCGGATCTCCTCAATGTTTGAAACGGGTCGCAGATCAGCAGTTTATTTGTTTTTGTGCAGGTCCTTGGAGTCAAGAATGGTTCATTTGCGGATGTAACCGCAAGGTTGTGAGCTTTCAAGGCAGCCCAGCTCAGAAAGGGAAGGAGGGGGACGAAGAAGATATACAAAAAAGACGAGCGTGGAGGGTCAAGAGAGGAGGAAGAAGAGGGAGGCGAGGAGGAATAGGAGAGGGAGTGAAGGGCGAGGAGGAGGAGGAGGAGGAGGAGGAGGAGGAGGAGGATTGACAGAGAGAGGAGAAGGAATAAGAGGACGAGAAGGGGGGATGTGCGAAGGGCAGAAACAAGAAAGGAGGAGGGAGAGAACAAAAGGAAGGAAAAAGAGATATAGAAATAGGATCAAGAAGCAGAAGTAGGAGGAGGAGGAACAGAAGAAGTAGAGAAATATAATTAATTGGCAGAAAACAACAAAGAAGAAACAGAAACAAAAGTGTACGAGGAGGTGGAGGATCTCAGGAGAATAACAAAACAGAAATAACAAACCGGGGAATCATAAATCACAAGCAATTTAGCTTTGAGGGAATTAAAATAGTGTCGACACCGTCGTCCTGTATAAGAGACGACAGTTGTAAAATAGATGGAGCGAGATATGGTGATGCTAATTTACTCGAACATTGCCTGCTCGATAAACGAAGCCTTTTCACGCCCGCCAAAAAAATCCGTAAAAGTTTGCTGGAGTGAAAACCCCAAAGAGAGATTCATTTTCCAGCCTTCATAAATGGAGGAGACTGCAAATCGAACATGGCGGCTGTCTTGCAAAAGAGCCCGCACGGGGGGTTTCGTAGGAAAAATTGTAATCTGTCAATGTTAAAAGGGGCTGCTCCGACCACTCAACCCCCTCTGTTTTAAGAAAGACAACAAAATATAATAGATAAAATGAAATAAAATGCAAAAAATAAAATAGGATACATTGAAAAATAGCATGAACAAAATACAAAAAAGTAAGACAAAATAAAACAAGCACAATCAACAATAGAGCAAAAAAGAAACTGAAATGAAATGAGAAAAGATCGAACAGGACAAATAAATAAATCTGGTGAAAAAAAGAAAACAAGAAAACAACCCGTCTCTTTTTTTTCTCATGGAAACCATAGTAAAACAAAAATAAAATAAAAAGCAATGGACAGAAATAAAATGAATTAGCACAAAGGACCATACAAGCGACGCCGCATATCCTCACAACATATTGCCAAATTGGTTCCCTTCTGTTAAGAAATCTAGACAGATTTGTCTGCTTTATGTTTGTTCTGGACGTTATTGAGAATAGAATATGCTATTTTACTCTTTTGTTTTGTTCAAGCCTGAATAAACGCATTTATCGTTCCTTAAAAGACATGAATTATTAAAATAAATAAGAATTAATTGGAACAGGACAGAAACGGTTGTTCTGAGCAAAAATGCATGCATGTTTCCCCCTTATTAGGCCAGTTATCATTGATGACGTGCTTGATGACGCACTTCGACGTCAAGCCGAAGCACTGCTCAGGCAATGTAGTTTGTAAACTATGCACGTTTCTCGAGGAAAATATGTTTAGAGTCTCAATCCTTCAGCAATAACAAGATTGGTGGGCTTAATCAGTCCTGGACGTTGCGACCATTTTAATTGTGACAGGGGAGGCTACCGCTCCTTTCACAGCAGACTCTGCACCCGAGTTGTTGGCCTTTAAGTCAACACCGGTGGATTGTGGAACTCTGTTTGTGATGGGGTCTGGTGGTTTCCGATTGTCTGTACGTTCATGAAAACCTTTGGGTTTGCAAAACAGTTTTTATAGGGCTAAGAAATTAGCCCTAACATTTTCAATCCTGTTTGATTGCACTTCGCCTCCCGAGGTGATCGTAGTGTTTCGGCACTCGGTTACATCTGGCGCTTGCGACTGCAAGGATGGGACTCGGCATGATATGTTCAGGTAATGGCATAATATGACCACTGAACATTTTCGTGCTGTTCCCATTCTGCGAACTTGGGATGGACAGTGGTCCCCCGGTTCGGAACTTCGAGACGAAGTTCATTCAAACGGGGGCGATTGTGACAGGGGAGGCTACCGCTCCTTTCACAGCAGACTCTGCACCCGAGTTGTTGGCCTTTAAGTCAACACCGGTGGATTGTGGAACTCTGTGATGGGGTCTGTTGGTTTCCGATTGTCTGTATGTTCATGGAAACCATCGGGTTTGCATAACAGTTTTTATAGGGCTAAGAAATTAGCCCTAACATTTTCAATCCTGTTTGATTGCACTTCGCCTCCCGAGGTGATCGTAGTATTACGGCACTCGGTTACATAATTACAACATTATCCGTGATGTTAGGTATCCTCATTGATGCTGCAAAAACTGCGTTTCCTTTCAAAGTTCGTTTGCTGGTCCACAAAAATGCCAGTGTTCTGTACGAATACGCAGGAGACTTGTGGTTTTAGGCACAGATCATGACCGCCGTCCTGCCATTCCATTGGCCTTATCATTTGAACGTAAAAGTGCATGTCCCAGCAGATTGTTGCTTTGAAACCGAGTTAATACCGAGGTCAATAATTGTTCACGAACTTTTTTTTTCTTTTTTTTCTTTGCTTCTACAAACCATTTCAAATGCATGTTTGGATTGCGGTTCGAATAACTCGCTGGTTTCACATTTTAGTAGAAATATTATTTATATAGCGGTAATTCTCTTGTCCTAACAGATCAGAGGGAACATCGCTTGTAGAAAAAATAAGGCGGGGTGTGGAGGGGATAAGGGTGAGGGGTTGAGTTGCGAGGGGTTGGATAGCGCGCAATGGAAATATTCACAGGGATCGTGCATATATAAATACATTGACAGCGGATGGGAGGGGGGGGGGGGGGGGTGATGCGAAGAGTTAGGAGTGGTTGGATCGCGCACAATGGAAATATTCACAAGGGCCTTGCAAATATATGAAAGTATTGACATAGGTTTGGAGGTTGGGGGGGGGGGGGGGGTCCGAGAAGATAGAGGGGTGAGTTTTGAAGGGGTGAATATTGATGAATGGACATGTGAACAGTGCTCCTGCGCATAAGAAAGTTTGGGCAGCGTTGCTAAATGTTTGTATTGGACAATATGCCATAGAAAGATTGAATGACTAATTATGCTATATCATGCATTTGGCTGCTTTATGTGTTTACGTGAAACTGACATCAAACGCCCCGAAATCTGTTTGATCTGGTCGATTTTAGCTTACTCTGCGACATATGTGTCTAATTTCCATAATTCTGATTGATCTCTTTTGACCAAATCTGATGTAGTTTGGCCAGTGGTCAGTATACAATAAAACTGTGGCTTAATTGCCCTGACTAGCGTTTTTGTGTCTGTTGTGTAAAAGTACAAAACATCATTTGAAAGTGTGTTATGATACAGTCCTGCACTGACAATGCATCAGGTTTTGGCACAAAAAAGATTCGAGTAAAAAACATCATCAGCGATACGGTCTTTTAGATAATTATATGATTATTTCGCGGTAATAATAACTATATTCACAACTGAAATATATGCGCATTTAAAACTTGTGAAAACAGAAATTAAAATAAAACAACAACAATACACAGTCAACTCATCAGATGGAAAACGCCAAGCCAGCTTCGACGGGACCGAAAACGAGCACAGCAGCGACCTCACGTTGCGAAGAAAAAGAGGAAAGTGCATTTTCACCCAAAACATTTTGTTTTGCCACCAAATCAGCTGATCGAGTACACGAACAATAAAGTGTGACACTGCAGAGCGACCCTCCCCCCCTCCCCCCCCCCCCCCCTCCCTCACCCACCGTCTCGATCTGCACGTGAAAAGCGTGACCACAACAATGGAAGCAAGGACGCCAACATGCCTGACCCCGAATGCACTAACACTGGCGAAACAGCTGACAGAAATGAGAAACTAGAACAATAAAACATTCTATTATCATATTTTCCTTGTCTGGGAGCACTCGATTCCTATTTCACATAGTCATATTCACCCATTTTAAATACAGACAGCCATGTATTTCTTCATATATGAACCCGTCCATAAAAGTAGTGTCCAAAGAAAGTGAACTGGTGCGCAACTATCCATTTACAAGCAGAGCTAGTCACCAATCATTTAACAAAAAAACCAGACCTGACCTGTCTGGCGTCTGGCGTTAGAACGTTGATTTACCGGAACTCGTCTTTGCGCATGCGGAGCTAGACTAATCAACAAAATGAGTAGTTTCCCTTACGCTTCACTGTTCACAGCATGATTTCCAAGACTGTCTCTAGTCTCGGTGGACTAATGAAAGAGGCCATACAACGCTGTATAAATCTGTCTTTATCGCCGAGTCGCATGTTCCTCGAAACTAAATGGAGCTGTCATACGCCTGAAAGGAAACACGGTATTAATTTTGTTTTGGAAGGTACCATAGATTCTGCTTTTAAGGATCACAGTGAGAAAAAAAAGTCAGTATTAGGATGAATCATTTGCGCTTAATATACTGTTTAGAATTACATTACTCATTTGGGAACTGATCATGCTTTTTGTCGCCCGCGTGAATTGTGAAGGAGAATAATACTATTTTAATTCAATGTCCGTTAATGGGGTTGTTTTTGTTCAGGTTTTAGCTCATGAGATCCGAATTGGATTTCGACCATGTTAGTCATAGTATCACATAATTAGATTATAGTATATTGTATGGGGATATAGTATATAGTCAGAGGAGAAATGTTTTGGTACGTCCAGCCTCGGACTGGACTGGACCCTGGGTTCTAGACGAATTATGTAGTATTGGGGGTAGAGTCATAAGTAGGAAGATGTAAGAAGAATAGGAGTTAGCATTGGAACTAGCAGTCGAATTCCAGGTATCGTCAGGGTAGGAGTAGCGGGGCATCGGGGAACAAGCTTCAGGTTAGTAGATGTTTTATTTTATTGTTATTGTATTTGTTTTATACTTGCAGCATCGTAACAGTAGAAGTTATTTAATGAAGATGTATGAACCTCAAGTGTGTATATGGAATGTTTCCTGTTGAATCATGCTGAATCCCAACCTTAGTCACCGAAGTGACCGGTGATAATAGTTATCTTTTGGACACAAACATCTCTGTCTGCAAATAAGAATCCATGCTCTTCCAGACTTGAGAACATATTAATGTTTGGTCTGAGAGAATGGACGGAGAGGACGGAGGGATAATTACAAAATACGAAAACAAAGCTTATTATTCTCTTTTCTGAAACCCGCTTAAGTTTGTGCAGATTCAAAGTACAAACCATACATGAGCGCGAAGGAGAGGGGGTTATATAGCTATTCTGATGAACACGTGGGGGAATTCGGGGGCTGTGATTGGATGGTCTCTTCCGATCATCAAAGCATAATGCTACGGAAGTCGGCCATTTTACTCAATATCCAAAAGCATATTGTCAATAACAAAGACACATGGTTCCGGTTTACCCATCTGTACCACGCGGCGATGTTTCTATCGACAACAGCATACACTGACAACTTGAAATTCTTCTCGGGAATGTTTTTCAGCTTTACAAATGTCGATAGCATACCCTTTTCTGCTAACTTCCCGATGAAACAGGACTAAACCAATTATTTTCTGTCCCTAAACACCACAAAATGCCCAAAGTCGAAAGATGTAGTACAAACAGGGGAGTAAAACGGAACAGCCGTTTTTGTGTGCCTGTGTGAGCTCAGTTGCCGACTAACACAAACTCAGTTTCGCATTCGGCTTTTCTTATCTCGTAACTCCACACTAAACACCCTAATTCCCCCCTGAAGTATTGATGTACAACTCATGGCACTAACATTCATGTAGTCGTTTATAACTCAGGTTGAAAAGTTCTCTTCATGACGAGACAAGTTTTAATGCCATTCACCCAAACTGAAAACTTCGCTGCCGTCTGCTCGCGTTGTACGGATTAGCTGTTCTCTTCTCCTCCCCTTGTTGCATCCTAGTTCTTCAGTTGTTTCTAGTTTTCCGTTGATGTTGTGTTTTGGTCTTCTTCATAAGTAGTCTTGTTCAAAATGAAAAAAACTCAAACTTCTTTTTGTTGTATACGAATTAACTAATATAAAGCTGTTTAACAGCTGTGTTGTCAAATCGAGTTTTTTTCCAAAGTCAGTGTGGCGCCTGCGCAAAACTAATGCGCATAAGAAACGGCGTCTGCTATCAAAACCTGAGATCAACGCATCGACTCAAAAACTGTCATTTTGTAAGTTTGGAACAACAAATCAAGGTCAGAACAGCTATATAATCGCTATTGTGTTTTCAGCGTAGCAATAGGGTCCGATATTTAGACTCGAACAAGTATAATGCGACTCGTCTTCGACTCGTCGCATTATACTTGTCTCGTCTAAATATCGGACCCTATTGCTACGCTGAAAACACAATAGCTGGTAATATAGTTGGGCTAAAGGGAGTTGGATAACATACAAGTAATAAGCTAGGTACCCCTGCTTGGCAGACCCTTCATAATAGCCTGCAGTAAGGGGTTTTAACTAAATAACATAAACTGGTCACCACACCAGGCCAGGGTTTGCTCCCGTATGACATGCCTAGCGGTGAAGGCGTAACACTAAATTTCATCGACTCTCCCAACAGCCCACCAACTGAAGGGTTAGCAGTACATCCAGGACTGTGAATGCACAATCTTCGGGGTGCCTTTAAAACACGAAACCATACCTCAGCCAGTTCAGTAACAAGCCCGGTCAGAAACCAAGAGAGAGTATTTGAGACACTGTTTGCGGTTACTGCCTCGCGTCATTGAATTATGGGCACTAAAAACCCCAGAGGGCTATCAGGGTGGACTGAGAAAATATGAGGGTGAAAGAGGGACCAATAATCTGGAGGTACAATCTGTAAAGAGCGTGATTTGATTACAGTGAGAAGTGGGTAGTTCTGGCTTGAGGCCTGCAGTCGACTGAGAAAGAATAAAATCAATGGTAGACATGTTGAAGAGGTTACTGAGTTTGGCTCCCTTGTTCTCTTCGACTCCAAGGTTCGTGGTTAGCTAAGAGAATTTGCGAGGGCAGTTTCGTTCAACGGTGGTAACTCTAAATAAAATGGAGAAAAAAACCCGCGAAGGAGCACTGTCATTCCCTAGCCTCCGCCCTCCTCCTCTGTCATCTACTGCGACTCTCCATGAAAAGAAAAAGGAGAAGACTAAGAAGAGAAGAATGAGGAGGCCGAGGAGGAGGAGGAGGAGGAAGAGGAGGAGGAGGAGCAAATACTGGAGGCAAAAACAACATATCAACAACAACAACAACAACAACAACAACAACAACAACAACAACAACAACAACAACAACAACAAACACTCAGATCTCTTGGCGCAGTTATCACGCAGTTGACTGCGGACAACTTTACAAATCGACAAGGTTGCCGCACTGTCGTAGAACCCTCTCTGACAAGGTCACAGGGCTTGGCCCTATTACGCAACACTGTCCGTAAGATTAACTGACAAGTCTAACATGCGTGGGATGGAAACGAGGGATGCAATGGTAGATTGATTTTGAAGAATGATACGGTGTTGATCACGATCCAAGGTTCAAGTCACTTCTGTCCTGTAAATAAACATTCATCCCACGATAAGGGATTGGTTTTGAGGAATGTAGTTCAGCGGTGGTTAACACGCGCATGACTCTTCTAGGGAAGCTCTTTGAAAATTAAGGGATGTACTCATCCTACATTTTAACTTGATCTCAGTGTATAGAAAGTGCCTAAACTGTTCACTCTAAATGACATGAAAACAATTCACCACAAAAAATAAAATCAAACAAATGCAGCCAAGAAGGCAGGCACAAACATGTAGATAAAAAAGTAACAATTACTATTCATTAACCTTGCATCACTTGAAAGAAGCATTTGCAAAAGGTACCAGAAACGTTAGCCTACGAATCCTCTTCACACACACACACACACACACACACACACACACACACACACACACACACACACACACACACACACACACACACACACACACACACACACACACACACACACACACACACACCACTTTCTATACCACCCTGTTCTGACTGACTTGCTTCAGAATGGGCAACAGACACAAGTGTAGACTAACATAGTTAAGACCTGAGACCCTACCCCAGTGATAGATTTGCTTCAAAATTGATTACAGATTGTGAAAGTGGGTCAACAAAGCTCAGCTTGTCAATATTAACCGCAAGGTTAGGGTTAGGGTTAGTAGGTCACAGGCAATCCTGAACATACTACTGATATATCTGGACTAGGACTGGAATTGGGGTGACTTAGTCGAAGAGTACCACAACTACAAATTCCACTAATGTGGCAGGCAAGGAAGGGGTGACTGATATGGCCTGAAGTTGACATGGGTTTTTGTTTTGGGCTGAACATTTAAATTACTTTGGAGGCCGCGTAAACGGAGTTTATACTACAAGAGGCTTATTGCGAGGAAACCGGACAGAAGAGGGAGGGGGAGGGAAATGGGATATGAATCGGACAACCTTTTCTGACCAAGGGTCAAAATATCCTGATTTAACCCACGGCACCTTTGAAATAGGGGTGAGGTTTGTAGTAAAAGCAGACCCTCACCGGCACCCAGTCTTATCCCTTTTTCCAGCCCTCTTGATATATTTAAAGAAACAGAAACAAGATAACCCAAACCGAAATCTATTCGAGCAATAGGATACGCCGATTAAATTACGACTGGGGACGAAGAACGCTGTCGCGTGCATTAGAGCAGGGGCTGAATGCAATAACGCTTTGAAACCGGAAAAGCCGTCTCTTTGCCCCTGGACTGGATGTCATCGAGACAGGCTGGGATCGTAAAGCCACTCTAGTTTACGCCTCCCTCCGCGACCCTATTCTCGTATGTCTGAGGGACGCTGAAGCTTTGGCCATTTTTCCAGTGGGTGTGATAATTAGACCCTTTTAGCAAATGTCAAAGCAGTGGCCAGGCATACAGTCTCACTTTTACGACGTAGCCCACTGCGGAGGGCACACCAGCCGTTGATGAAAAATCCAAGACGACACCGACGCCGAACGAACATTGGGCAAGTATTTCCCTATGAGTTTGTTAAAGCTGTGGTCTATTTATGACTTTCTGGGGCTACGAGGTTGAAAAATAGGAACAAAATCATGTACAGATTTCTGTACAGCAAACACTACCCGAAACCCCACCTATACGGCGTGTATGACCTTGAGAGCTTCAGTCAACGCTTGAATTTTGCAGTGGTAACATCCGGCAGAGCTGAGCATAATAACTATTGTCAAGAAGAAACGAGCAGAAAAAAATAAACGACTTGGCAGGGATTCGAACTCAAGGCCTCGGGGCCTCGAAATGTCGGGGCCGATGTCTTAACCAGTGTTGTCAAAGATAACAAATTGATACTTTTATATCATTCTACGCTTGAATTACCATGCATGCGTTGCAAAAACGTAAACATTGACATTAAAATTTGACTTTATTTGCAAACATGTTTTACGGAATCGCAGTACATGTTTACACCGTCATGTTACACGACATTCGCGCCATACAAATAGCTGCGATATCTCTATTTACAACATGCAAGAAAGTGACAAGAACAGTAATTGAATCTCTCCAAAGCTCTGTGCAGTTGAAAGTAGACATCTAAGAAATAGTTATACATGTATTCACTTCTGAACAATGGGCGGATAGATATATAAATCATGCTGCTTCAAGAATAACATAACATGAATTCATTTCAATGTTTTTCCTTCTTTTTCTCAATTGGCGCAGTAGCCTTGTGGTTAGGACATGAGACACGAAGTCTCGAGGTCGAGAGTTCGAGTCTTCGCCGGGGCGTTTATTTGTTCCCCTTGATCTCTCTTGAAGATAAAATATGATCAGTCTTGAGAGAGCAAACCGGATGTTATCCCTGCAAAATTCAAGCGTTGACTGAAGCTCTCAAGGTCATACACGTCGTGTTTCGGGTAGCGTTTGCTGTACAGAATTCTGTACATGATTTTCATCCCTATATTTTCAACCTCGTAGCCCCAGAAAGTCATAAATCGACCACAGCTTTAAACGCTGTGAGGAATGATACACGTTTACTGCTGGCTCCAAAGGGGACACTTTATTGCGGGTTGAAGCCTTCACGCGACCGAAGTTTACGGGCACCAAAACAGCAAAACACTGCACACATGGGTCGCTGGGCCCTGCTCAAGTGTCTCACGTTAAAGCGGCGTAATAAAAATCCGTGGACATTTTGTGTGTGTGTGGTAAAACTGAGGCCATGACGGTTAAGTTATTTTAGGGCGTACAGCGGGTCGTAGGAAGGACTGAATTTGGGAAGGGGGTGGGGGGAGGTCGTAGGGCTGAAGTGGGGATTAAGAAAAGTTTGCAGAAGGGTTCAAAACGCATATACGACATGCTGATTAGCAAAGTAGATCCTCCAAAGGCATTAAAAAATTGGGAAAGACTGTTGGATGGAGAGGTAGAATGGACAAAGGTTTTTTTAGTTACAAAGAAAATAAAAGAAGTAAAATTAAAATGGTTTCAAATAAAAATCAACAACAGAATATTAGTAACCAATTCAATGCTGAAAGACATGGGGGTGATTGCGAGCAACCAGTGTAGTTTTTGTAATGTAGAAAGAGATACAATTTTGCATTATTTATGGTTATGTGAGCATACTCAGTCATTTTGGACTGAGTTTGAAAAACACATGAAGGAGAAATGTCAAAACTGCAGCAGACTTGCACTCAGCCCCACATTAGTATTATTTGGCTATGACCCAAAAAGTAAGACTGATGAGGGTTTTGATTATATTTTATTACAAGCAAAGTTTTACATATATAAATGTAGAATAAATAAACTAAAACCATCATAAATGTACATTTTCATGGAGAGGGCAGCATAGTTCGTTACGAATGTATGGACGAAAACAACCACACACACACACACAAAAGAGAACAGCAAAACAAAAACAAAAACTCAATGATAATTATTACTTATGTTAAATATGTAATTGATGCAACAACACTGAGAGGCGGGTTTACGTTCTCCTGCACACAAACATACACAATACCAGTACGTGGGCTAATCCTTCAAGTTAGTCGACCAGATTCAGCAATAAAGGATTGGACCGACTCGAAAATCAATGTATTTATTCGAAATGAATGTTGCTCGCTGCCTCTTAATAATGTTTCCACGTGTCTAAAATTGGCAGGCAGTGAATTAATTGTGGACATACGAGCATGTTCAAACAACGTGCAGTATAACAAGTAATGTTCAGCTGTTTCGTTCCGGTTACCGCACGCACACTGTGGGTTATCTTTTAAATGGCGTTTGCATAAATCGGAATTAAGGTTACTCATGTTTAAACGCATTCTGCTGTGTTGTATTTCTACCTGTCTTTTTCCAAAATAATAATAAACTGGCACATAATGATGAGGACTTTGTAAATAATGAGGTTATTTCGAGTGTTTGAATAATATGACGGAGATGATTTGAAGAGTTGTATGAGAGAGAGAGAGAGAGAGAGAGAGAGAGAGAGAGAGAGAGAGAGAGAGAGAGAGAGAGAGAGAGAGAGAGAACGAGAGAGAGAGAGAGATAGAGAGAGAGAAAGAGACAGAGAAAGAGACAGAGACATACAGCCAAAGAGACAGAGAGACAGAGAGACAGAGACAGAGACAAAAGAGAGAGAGAGAGAGAGAGAGAGAGAGAGAGAGAGAGAGAGAGAGAGAGAGAGAGAGAGAGAGAGAGAGAGAGAGAGAGAGAGAGAGAGAGAGAGAGAGAGAGAGAGAGAGAGAGAGAGAGAGAGAGAGAAAGAGACATAGAGACATACAGCCAATACATATTTTGTCAGACCGAAAAAGGGCACCAATTAATGTTGTGATACAAAAGAAGATTCCCGATAGGCCCATTTGATTGATGAGAGGGAAGCGGATTCACCATACGTATCAAACCGTGTACTGGCTAATTACTTGGGTCAGAGGACGGTCAAGGCAGCAGAGAGAGAGAGAGAGAGAGAGAGAGAGAGAGAGAGAGAGAGAGAGAGAGAGAGAGAGAGAGAGAGACATACAGCCAAAGAGACAGAGACTGAGACATAGACACGAGAGAGAGAGAGAGAGAGAGAGAGAGAGAGAAGAGAGAGAGAGAGAGACAGACAGACAGACAGACAGACAGAAAGAGCTGACCTGAACTGAACTGAACTGAGCTGAACTTTATTTAACAAGAATAAAGATTAAGGTGAGAGTGACATAGAGAGCAGTAAGCTTTTTCGTGTCCCGGACACACACACACACACCCCAGACACACACACACACACACACACACACACACATACACACACACGCGCGCGCGCGCGCGCGCACATACATGCACTAACATTTATTCACACTTTGCGCACAAACATTCCAAAAGGTGCTCCCACATTTAGAAAACACAGCCCGCTTCCGTTGTCTTCATCATGGTTTTCAAAAGAATCCGAAAGGTTGTCCTCCGTAGAGAATATACATTTGTCGATTCCGTGAAAATGTACCCGCATCTCCACTTGCAGAACATTGCTTACCTTGCAAACAGAACAGCTTGGCTGTGTCGCACGTGCCATAATATTAGCCTGCTATCTGCGTGTCCTTTCGTGTTTGAAATCCTGTCGTTTATGCGAAGGTGTCTCGGTGTAAATCTGACTAGCATCCGTTTTGTTGGTTTGGTCAAGGTAATATTCCGCGCTGTTATCTTGATTTGCATGCCGTTTCTGGTTGACCAAGATATCGATTATTCACTGGGTATCATGAGGTGGGAATGGTATAACAATACCACTATTGTAGTGGTGCTTGTTGCCACTTTCTTCTTTTTTTTCAATTTAGAAAGAATTCTAGATATTGGGCGATTAAGGGAAAGGTTCTCTGTGTGTGTGTGTGTGTGTGTGTATGTGTTTGTGTGTGTGTGTGTGCGTGTGTGCGTATGTGTGTGTGTGTGTTTGTGTGTGTGTGCGTATGTGTGTGTGTGTGTGTGTATTTGTGTGTGTGTGTGTGTGTGTGTGTACATGTGTGTGTGTGTGTGTGTGCGTGTGTGTGTGTGTGTGTGTTTGTGTGTGTGTGAGGTAAGGGGGGGACGGGGGACGAGGAGGGTTATTGGCGGGATGTGGAAGCTAAGGAGATGGAGAAACAGCCCACTTTTGACTTGAGAATTTCAACGTGTTCAAAGTTCGTTGACAAAACCATATTGCGGATATCACTTTCATCACCTTCAGGAACTCTATCTCAATATGATTAGTACTTTCAACTTGCCAAGATGTCTAAGGGGTAACAAGGCACGGCAAGGTAAGGCTAGGTAAGTCAGTAGATGGAAGTAAGATTGTAGCTAAGTATAATAAAGCCGCGATAAAAAGGAAGTCTGATGACAGTTTTACATGCATCGTCTTGAAGAACTCTAATCTCAATGTTTTCAGTACTTTCAACCAGCCAAGATGTGTTAGGACCTACATATAAAAAATGTATGCCTTGCTCGTCTGAAAATGTTTTGCTGCTAGCTTATAGCTACCGCCATTCCTGCGTAAACGACTATGTTGATGTTCACAACCACATATGCTTTCAATAAGAACACCACCGTGGCCTTGCACTGTGCAGACTACGAATTTTTGTTGACTTAAGTTCGTAACTGTCAGTCAGCAGTATCGATATTCGATATTTGTTTGTACAAAGAAAAAAAAATCGATATTTGATATATTTTTTACCAAAAAGAAAGAAAGAAAAAAAAGGCTCAGATTGCACAGAAAACCACCGGACTGTTGAGTTTTGGTATGTGCCCAAGTGAAATGATGCTTTCATGAAATGAATTGATGCTCGTATTCTATAGATGCAACAACCTACCGAGGTAAACAAGCAAGAGAACAGTGCGCCTTTAAGGAAGATGCAAGCATTTGTGAAGCCAAAACAAACATAATATGGAAGCAGTCGTTGGGCGCCCTTGGAATGTACTGTCTGGATCTTCGTTTTCAAAACCTCAGGTGATAGATTCCTCAACCGTCTGAACGGGTGTGAAGAAATGCATCATCAGCATCCACGTCAGAATCCCCGTCATTCTTTTCATGGTTCGTAGCGTTTACATGTGGCCTACAACTGAAACACAGTTGACGTGGCTTTCTCTCAGATTATACTCGTCAGAAGCGTGTGTACGTGCAATTAAACAACTTTTTTTTTCTTTTGCAAATTATGTGTCTGTTCTCTTTTCTTAATATGATGACTGTGGGTTGCGTCCGTTTTTATCCCCCCTCTCTCCCTCTTTCCCTCTCGCTCTCGCTCTCTCTCTCTCTCCCTCTCCGGCTCTTCCCCCCCCCCCTCTCTCCATCTCTCTCTCTCTCTTCTTGTTTCTCTCCCCTTCTCTCTCCCTCCCTCTCTCTCTATCCCCTTCTCTCTCTCTATCTCTATCTCTCTCTCTCTCTCTCTCTCTCTCTCTCTCTCTCTCTCTCTCTCTCTCTCTCTCTCTCTCTCTCTCTCCACAGACAAACAACATAAGAGTCCAGAGCAGTGTCAGGTTTTGACCTCAGCCGTAACCAGCGGCGTGCACACAGAGTGTCACCTTTCAGGTTCACGTAAAATGGATTTCGCTCTGAGTAACTGTCTATGCCAAGCATGCAGCTATCCCTAGCGGGGGTTAGGATTATCGTGCGCTGAAATCTGTCTTCAATTTCCTCTCTGCGGATGCGTGCTTTTAGCATACCTCACTCAACGACGGAAAATCTTGCAGTTCCAAGAGTATGCGGGTTTGCTTGAGAATTATTGCACTCGTTCACTGACACGGCGAAGTATTTTCCTTTTAGTTAAATACAGTAGTTGTGTGGCGTTTTGGGTTGTCAACAATACAGTCTTCGTGTGTACCTAATCTGAGAAAACCGGGTTTGGTCTGTCTTGACATACCTAGTCCATTTTTAGTTTTGCAAGAGCATTCTAGTTCACACACACACACACACACACACACACACACACACACACACACACACACACACACACACACACACCACACCACATAATTATACTACGACAACCACCAACTTCATTCCGTGTTATCTGGGGCATAGACGCTATGACTGGACTTGCCATGGGCATACTTCCACTTGCCACACATATGCACCATCCCAGAAGGGTGAAACAGAGTTCAAAGCGATATCCATTATACTTGTGGAAGATTAAGAACTTATCCAGTGCAACCAAGTCATAAATAAAATGCCTTATTGACACTCATCACATTGCGCGTCAGTTTCTTTTAACAACAAGAGAACGACCTTTTTATATTTAGTCAAGTTTTGACTAAATATTTTAACATCGAGGGGGAATCGAAACGAGGGTCGTGGTGTATGTGCGTGCGTGCGTGCGTGTGTGTGTGTGTGTGTGTGTGTGTGTGTGTGTGTGTGTGTGTGTGTGTGTGTGTGTGTGTAGAGCGATTCAGACTAAACTACTGGACCGATCTTTATGAAATTTGACATGAGAGTTCCTGGGTATGAAATCCCCGAACGTTTTTTTTCATTTTTTTGATAAATGTCTTTGATGACGTCATATCCGGCTTTTCGTGAAAGTTGAGGCGGCACTGTCACGCCCTCATTTTTCAACCAAATTGGTTCAAATTTTGGTCAAGTAATCTTCGACGAAGCCCGGGGTTCGGTATTGCATTTCAGCTTGGTGGCTTAAAAATTAATTAATGACTTTGGTCATTAAAAATCGGAAAATTGTAAAAAAAAGTAAAAATTTATAAAACGATCCAAATTTACGTTTATCTTATTCTCCATCATTTGCTGATTCCAAAAACATATAAATATGTTATATTCGGATTAAAAACAAGCTCTGAAAATTAAATATATAAAAATTATTATTAAAATTAAATTGTCCAAATCAATTTAAAAACACTTTCATCTTATTCCTTGTCGGTTCCTGATTCCAAAAACATATAGATATGATATGTTTGGATTAAAAACACGCTCAGAAAGTTAAAACAAAGAGAGGTACAGAAAAGCGTGCTATCCTTCTTAGCGCAACTACTACCCCGCTCTTCTTGTCAATTTCACTGCCTTTGCCATGAGCGGTGGACTGACGATGCTACGAGTATACGGTCTTGCTGAAAAATGGCAGCTACTTGACTAAATATTGTATTTTCGCCTTACGCGACTTGTTTATTCTTGGTTTACGTACAGTTTTGTTCACTTGTTTTAATTCTGTTTTAAGTGTAACCAATATGTATTAGGATCATAACTGGGTGTTATGAGTGATGGCTTCTCGCCAGTGCACCAGAATTAGGGGAGGGAGATTGAAAGGGGGGCGAGGAGGAAGGAGGAAGGTGTGCGGGCGATAGAGAGAGAGAGAGAGAGAGAGAGAGAGAGAGAGAGAGATAAATAGTGAGAGAGAGAAAGAGTGAGAGAAAGAGAGAAAGAAAGAGAGAGACAGAGAGAGAGGGAGAGAGAGAGAGAGAGAGAGAGATGAGAGAGAGAGAGATGAGAGAGAGACTGTGAGAGAGAGAGAGAGAGAGAGAGAGAGAAAGAGAGGGAGATAGAGAAAGATGAGAGAGAGAGAGAGAGAGAGAGAGAGAGAGAGAGGGAGAGAGAAGCAATGAGAGAGAGAGACTGAGAGAGAGGGGAGAAAGAGAGACTGTGAGAGACTGTGAGAGAGAGAGAGAGGAGAGAGAGAAATAGAGAGAGAGAGAGATGAAAGAGAGAGAGATGAGAGAGAGAGAGAGACTGTGAGAGAGAGAGGAGAGAGAGAGAGAGAGAGAGAGAGAGAGAGAGAGAGAGAGAGAGAGAGAGAGAGAGAGAGAGAGAGAGAGAGAGAGAGAGAGAATTGAATTGAATTGAAATTTATTTTACGAGGGTGACAGAATAAGCAATGTATACATGCTTTTTTTCATCCGGCCCTCGCCCATTGAGGGGTAACAGACAAGAAGAAATAAATGATAAGTTTAGCTTTAGTACAAATGACATATTTACCATAATTAACATGTCAAGCAACCAATAAGACATTTTAAGATGCATTAGGATTCTTTAGCAATGCTTGAAAATTATATATAACAGAGTAATATGTGTTTGTATAAAAAAATAAAAAATAAAAAATAAAAACAAAATCCTTCATGAATTATATATAATCATGTTTTTCAATATAATCAGAGAGTACAGTTATATTTTGCCAGCTGCTTGATAATATTTCTTATAAGTTTTGTAAAAGAAACAGCATGTAATATTCCTTGAATGATGTTTCATGAATTCGTAATTTAATTATATTTGGAATGGCGTTCCACATAATTGCTCCAGAATATGATAGACTCGACTTGTACAGGTCAATTCTTGGAGTTGGGGTAATTAATTTGTTACAGTTTCAAAGTATTTGCACTTGCAGAGTCCCACACTGTGGAAGCATAGTCAATAGCTGACTGAATATGTGCCTGAAAAAACAGTTTTCTTGTGCGAAGGTCTAGAAAGTGTTTGATTTTTGATAACTGAAATATTTTTTTGGATGTGTTTTTACAAAGTGTATCTACATGTTTTGACCAAGACAGGTTATTGTCAATAGTTATTCCCAAGACTTTATGGCTATCAACTTCGGTAACATCTTGATTTCGTATTAGCAATGTCGGAAATGTCTTTTTTGCCTCGTGGTAAGTAGCGTGCATTTAGTTTTATTTGGATTCAGTGACATATGGTTTAGTTCTGACCATTCAAGTAATCGATCAATGTTTTCTTTGAGGATATTTGCTAGTTTAATAAGATCTTGGTGACTAGAATGATTTGTAGTATCATCTGCAAATAGTTCACACATGCATTTTACAAATAGAGGTAGGCCGTTTATATATATATAGAAAATAGTAATGGACCAAGAATAGAACCTTGTGGTACTCCAAACCTTAATGTTTGCTTACAAAAGTATGATTGTTTGAGATAAGTACTTTGCTGTCTGTCTGACAGGAAAGATGTTAAAATGTTTATGGAATCTGTTGCAATTCCATAAATCTCAAGCTCTTTGATAAGGAGTTTATGGTCAATTAGGTCAAAAGCTTTAGCAAAGTCAACAAATAGAGCAGCACAGAACTGATTATTATTATTTTTTTTTAATTTTTTTTTTTAACATTTTATTTCCTTTATATACACATAAACACAGCATAGCATACATCATACACAAAGCGCACACACACGTACATACCTAGACAAGACGCAGACATAGACAGTAGGGTGGGATGTTGAAAAGACAGGGGATATGGAAGGGGGGGGGGAGAACTGAGGTTGTGGGGGGGGGAGGGGGGGGGGTTGTAACTGAGGTTGGGGGAGGGGAGGGGGGTAGGTGGGGGCGGTGGTCACAATTTAGCCTCCAAGTATACATGGGGTTTAATTATCGGCATAAAAGTATTGTATAACCTGTTATGAGTAAATGGGTCAGGGGGTATCACATTCAAAAATGTTCATACGAAATCAATCAATACAATTATCCTATAGCATCAATGAAAAAAGTGTCTATATAAACACCACTCTTTTTCAAATTTACCATAATAATTATTTACACTAGCATTATACTTTTCGATCAAAAACCTTTGTTTAGCAATTTTCACAAAAACATTTAGTGTTGGGACTGTCTTATTTAATTTGGCTCCAAATATACTTTGTTTGGCAAGGAGAATAAACAAATCAAAAACAGCATCCGTATGAAAGTTGTCTAAATACCCTAAAATGACTAGCTCTTTTGACAAATTCAAATTACTGCAATGTGTGAAATTTTGACATAACCATTCTGTGAAATCAGACCAGAAAAGCTTAACTCTTGTGCACTCCCAAAACAAATGTTCTAAGGTTTCCTCTTCCTGTGTACAAAAGCTACATAGTGATGTGTCAGAAATTTTCATCAAAAATAACAGGCGTTGAGTGGGAAAAATTCTATGCAGTATTCTATATTGGAACCACCTTAGGTATGTGTCTTGTGTAGTTCGCCTTATTGTCAGAAATACCTTTCCAACATTTACATCAAAATTCAATAAATTAGCCCATTTTTCCATGCACTGTAGATTGCCATCATTTTTCACAAGATGGGTATATATATGTTTTGCTCCACCTTTAGCTATTTGTTTCCATACAACATCATCACCAATATGAAAAACATTGTTTAAAACTGCATCTAACTTTAGTCTTTTATGAAAATTCTTAACTGAGCGCATAACGCCCTCGAAAAAGACAAAATTCAGTTGTAAATTTGGATGTTTCAATTTAAAATCGTTATATGACAAAAACCCATCGGCTCTCATCAAGTGACCGACTGTAATAATGCCGTTTTCCATCCAATTCCTGTTAAAAATAACCTTTTTATCTATGCAAATATGTACATTATAATACAGACGCTCTGAAGCAAAATCACTCAAGGAGATGGGGACACATTTGCATGCAAAATGTTTATAATGTTTGAAAACATCTCTCCAGAAAGGATTCTGAACTCTTTGCATCAATATGTTTCCAAACTCACCTCCTCTTTTGTGAATGTTATGTACAAGTGGACACAGAGCTTTCAGAAGTTTAGTTACTTTTCCTTCACTACAAAGGACTCGCTGTAACCATGATATCTTCAGAGCTGACAAAAAGCATTTCAAATCCACCATTTTAAGCCCCCCCTCTTCAAACGACTGATATGCTGTTGTTCTCTTTATTCTATCTTTCTTACCATTCCATAGAAATGAAAAAAATAACCTATTCAAATCAAACAAAAACTTATCATCAGGGTCAGGTAAACTCATAAACAGATGAGTTAACTTAGACAGCGCCAAACTCTTAATAACTGTTATTTTTCCAAAGGGTGTTAAATTTCTTCTGGACCAGGACCTGAACAAATTCTCAATTTCTACCAATTTATGTTCATAATTAAGGGGTATAATGTCATCTAAGTTGACTGAAAAAACAATGCCAAGAACTTTAAATGTTACAGGGTTCCAACTGAGCATAAGTTCCGGCATAAATTTAATATTACAATTTGTATGTGAGCCTATCCAGACTGCCGTAGTTTTCTCATAGTTCATTTTCAGACCGGATATAGAGGCAAATTGCTTCAAAACGTTCATACATGCACAAAATGATTGTTTTGAACCATCCAGAAACAGGGCGGTGTCATCTGCAAACTGGGATATTAATATTTCATCATCTGCCACCTTTATACCTTTTATCTCTGTACTCTGGCGGATCATAATGGACAGAAATTCGGCACATATTAGATATAAATAAGGTGACAATGGATCTCCTTGTCTGGTACCTCTTTGTACATCAAACCAACTGGAATATTTACCATTCACAGAAACACATGATCTAATATTATTATAAAAAGTGAAAATCCATCTTTTAATGTCATCACCGAAGTTGAATTTGCACAAACATTTATCAATGAAGGACCAAGAAACGCTGTCGAAAGCTTTTTCAAAGTCAATGCACATCAAGAGGCCACGTATGTTATGCTTATTCACATAAAATAGAGTATCATATAATAACCTTATGTTTTGGCCAATGTACCTTCCTTTAATAAAGCCTGTCTGATCTTCATGGATCAAGTTTGGTAACACAGACTTTAACCGTTCAGCAATACAGGATGAAGCAATCTTATAAACTACATTCAACAGTGTAATGGGTCGCCAATTTTTCAAAAAACTTTTATCCTTTCCATCCTTTGGTATACAGGTAATAACTCCCTGTCTCTGGGTGATAGACATCTCTCCCTTTTCAAAGCTACAATTCAGGGATCTCAGGAGAAAGGAACAGAGATCTTTAAAAAAGAACTTAAAAAACTCAGCTGAATACCCATCTGAACCAGGACTTTTGTCGTTATTTAACCGTTTTATAACTGCCATAATTTCTTGCATGGTAATTTTCCCTTCCAAACAATCTCTTTCTTCATTGGAGAGTGCTGGGTGTTCTAAGTTTTCATCAATCGATTCATTTACCAAATTTGTGTCTCTTGTGGAATACAATTCTTCATAAAAACACTTGACCTCATTACATATAAGGTCACTATCATGTATAACCCCGTTCTCAGTCTGTACAAAACACATTGCTTTCTGCACATAATTCCTTTTTTCCAGGTTACAAAAATAATTGGTATTCTTCTCACCATCACAAATCCACCTGGCACGTGATCTCACAATAATACCATCAACTCGCTTCTGCCGCACCTCACACAAATCTCGCTTCTTCTGTTCTAACAACTGTACATTACTTTCATTCACCTGATTCTCCAAACATACAATCTCAGCAAGGATTTCTCTTTCTTTCTTATCACTTTCTCTCTTTTTATGTGAGGCGTAGGATATACATTTACCTCTTATCTCCAGCAAAATCATTTCAAAAAATAATTGATCATTAATCATCAACACCAAATCTTCATCCTCAATCAAATGTATATTATTTCTGTCATAAACAGGTACAGCATATTGTATTTTCAAATCTAATATCACTTGCTTAACTAATCCAACAAATGTTATATCTTTTAATAGTGAGTTATTAAACTTCCATAGTGGTCGGTGTCTTTTTACAATGTCAGTATTAAAACATAAAGATACAGGTGAATGATCCGAATTATAACTGGGCATAATATCAACACCATTAACAATTAATCCCAATTGTTCAGATGTTAAAAAATAATCCAGTCTACTTCTTTGTACACCATTAAATCTTCGCCAGGTATATTTTCTTAAACCGGTGTGCAGATTTCTATAAATATCTACAAGATTCAACTGTTCCATCATATCTAACATCTTTTTCCTACTTCTCATTTTATACACTTTTGAAGGATGATTAGAATCAATCTTAGGATCAATTGCAATGTTCCAGTCCCCTCCAATCACAATACAATGTTTATGGAATCTGTTGCAATTCCATAAATCTCAAGCTTTTTGATAAGGAGTTTATGGTCAATTAGGTCAAAAGCTTTAGCAAAGTCAACAAATAGAGCAGCACAGAACTGATTATTATTAATGTTTGTCAGCCATTGGTCTACTGAACTAATAAGCGCTGTTTGACATGAGTGTTTTGCCTAAAACCTGATTGATTATCATGGATCAATTTATTGTTCTCAAAGTGAGAAAGGATGTATTTATTGATATGTTTTTCAAGAGGCTTCGAAAGGATTGATAGAATTGGTATTGGTCTATAATTTGAAGGATTTTCAGTATCTCCTGATTTAAAGAGAGGAATCACTTTAGCCTGTTTGAATTGTTTAGGAAAATAGCTTTTGTCAATACAAAGGTTATAGATAAATGTCAATGTATCTGTGATAATTGGAGCTGCCATTTTTATAATTTTTGCATCCAGACCATCTATGTCACGTGTTCCGGTTTGTTTTAGATGCTGAAGATGAGAGTAAACATCCAGTATAGTCATTGGTGGCAGTGTATGCTGAAAATGTATCTGTTTTGAATTGCAGTATTCCTTTAAATGTTCTAAATTATTTGACTGTGTCCGATCACAAGAAATTAAAATTACTTTATCAGCAATTTTTCAGAAATGGTCATTGAGTGTATCTGCAGAAATGTCAATTATTTGGGAAGATTTTGTTGAAGTTTCTTTGTTTGTGAGTTGGTTAATTGCTTTCCCAATAGATTTTAAATCTTGTTTAGATGTAATGAGATGTTGAAAATATAGGTAAAAGAGAGAGAGAGAGAGAAAGAGAGAGAGAGAGAGAGAGAGAGAGAGAGAGAGAGAGGGGGGGGGGGGGGGGGGGGAAGGCAGAGTAAATCAATGCAATGCAAGGCAAGACAAGGCAGTAGGTGGAAGTATGGTGGGAGTATAGTGAAACTGCGAAAGATTGATGGTAGTTTCACATTATGTTTCCAGATAGCCTGTTTTAAATGTGTCTTTCCAATGCTTCTCAAAGCTGGTATTTTGGACACTCTAACCAGGTAATAACACGTTTTTGTCCTAAACAAGGCGTCAAATGGAGGGATGCCTGTCAACTGCCTGTTTTTATATTTAGTCAAGTTTTGACTAAATATTTTAACATCGAGGGGGAATCGAAACGAGGGTCGTGGTGTATGTGCGTGTGTGTGTCTGTGTGTGTAAGTGTGTAGAGCGATTCAGACTAAACTACTGGACCGATCTTTATGACATTTTACATGAGAGTTCCTGGGAATGATATCCCCAGCCGTTTTTTTTTATTTTTTCGATAAATGTCTTTGATGACGTCATATCCGGCTTTTTGTAAAAGTTGAGGCGGCACTGTCACACCCTCATTTTGCAATCAAATTGATTGAAATTTTGGCCAAGCAATCTTCGACAAAGGCCGGACTTCGGTATTGCATTTAAGCTTGGTGGCTTAAAAATTAATTAATGACTTTGGTCATTAAAAATCTGAAAATTGTAAAAAATTTTTTTTTATATAAAAAGATCCAAATTTATGTTCATCTTGTTCTTCATCATTTTCTGATTCCAAAAACATATAAATATGTTATAATTGGATTAACAACAAGCTCTGAAAATTAAAAGTATAAAAATTATGATCAAAATTAAATTTCCGAAACCGTTTTAAAAACTATTTCATCTTATTCCTTGTTGGTTCCTGATTCCAAAAACATATAGATATGATATGTTTGGATTAAAAACACGCTCAGAAAGTTAAAACGAAGAGAGGTACAGTAAAGCGTGCTATGAAGCACAGCGCAACCGCTACCGCGCCAAACAGGCTCGTCACTTTCACTGCCTTTTGCACTAGCGGCGGATCGGACTACGTTCAGTTTCATTCTGTGAGTTCCACAGCTTGACTAAATGTAGTAATTTCGCCTTACGCGACTTGTTTTACATTTAGTCAAGTTTTGACTAAATGTTTTAACATAGAGGGGGAATCGAGACGAGGGTCGTGGTGTATGTGTGTCTGTGTGTGTGTGTGTGCGTGTGTGTGTGTGTGTGTGTGTGTGTGTGTGTGTGTGTGTGTGTGTCTGTCTGTCTGTGCGTGTGTGTATGTGTAGAGCGATTCAGACTAAACTACTAGACCGATATTTATGAAATTTGACATGAGAGTTCCTGGGAATTTTTCGATAAATGTCTTTGATAACGTCATATCCGGCTTTTTGTAAAAGTTGAGGCGGCACTGTCACACCCTCATTTTTCAATCAAATTGATTGAAATTTTGGCCAAGCAATCTTCGAAGAAGGCCGGACTTCGGTATTGCATTTTAGCTTGGTGGCTTAAAAATTAATTAATGACTTTGGTCATTAAAAATCTGAAAATTGTAAAAAAAACAAAACATTTTTTTTATAAAACGATCCAAATTTACGTTCATCTTATTCTTTATTATTTCCTGATTCCAAAAACATATAAATATGTTATATATGGATTAAAAACAAGCTCTGAAAATTAAAAATATAAAAATTATTATCAAAATTAAATTTTCAAAATCAATTTAAAAACACTTTCATCTTAATCCTTGTCGGTTCCTGATTCCAAAAACATATAGATATTATATGTTTGGATTAAAAACACGCTCAGAAAGTTAAAACGAAGAGAGGTACAGAAAAGAGTGCTATCCTTCTCAGCGCAACTACTACCCCGCTCTTCTTGTCAATTTCACTGCCTTTGCCACGAGCGGTGGACTGACGATGCTACGAGTATACGGTCTTGCTGAAAAATTGCAGTGCGTTCAGTTTCATTCTATGAGTTCGACAGCTTGACTAAATGTTGTATTTTCGCCTTACGCGACTTGTTCTTCATTTGATCTGCCAACAGCGTGCTACGCCCCTGGACGGATGTTTGTGGGGGAAAACTTGTTCTGTGCGCGTAGGTCACACCGATTGGCGTGCAAATCCACAGACTATTTGTATTATGATTATTTGATTATTGTGGAGATTCGAAATCCATATTGTAAAACAATTTTTTTTTTAATTTTTCAACTGAATGAGTTTATATGTATGTATTGGTGGAACAGCCTGCATTTCTTTCTTTCTTTCTTGTTCTTGTATTTTTGTTTTGTTTTCATAAAACGCCGTGTTCTTAATCTGATAAACATGGTAAGCTTAACCCATGGGGTTTCTTGAAATAAAATATTTGCCTTGCCTTGACACGCGTCGCGTATGTAGGGGGACACTTGTTCAGTGAGCGTAGGTCACAGAGATTGGCGTGCAAATCCACAGACACGCATATGTAGGGGGACACTTGTTCAGTGCACGTAGGTCACAGAGATTGGCGTGCAAATCCACAGATACGCGACAATGTTCGTCCCTGTAGCTAAGATGTCAGATTGTGAGAGGAATGTTGATGCACTCTGCCGTTGTCCGGGTGATTCGCCATAAGGGAATATAGCCCGGCCCTTTTTTATGGTCGCTATAGGGTCACGCAGCGAAATACGAGAATGACGAGAACCCTTTTCATGGCCGCTTCGGGTGTGAGGGGAAGTAAGTCTTTATATATGGTTATGCCCCTTGAATATACGTCGTCATCGCGTGTGGCTGTGCGAAAACGACATTTGCTGGTCACTTTCAGCTCTTTTGACGCCTGGAGGAGAACAAGTGAAAGAGTGCACAATGCTGACAGATTTATTTCATGTATCGACCCATAACATTTTTCTATCTCTTGCTCTTCGTCTGAAACCTTGGAACCGCCATTATTTCTTGAGTTGTCATTTCTTGTCACGATTGTCATCACCCATGCATCTCTCGTTGTAATTCTCTTCCATCTCGTCTTTCTCTCTGACTCTCAGTCTGCAACCTTGATGTCGCCATTATTCCTCCTAATTACCTTTGAGTTTTTGTTGTTGTCACAAATGTCATTGTGCTTTCTTACCTCAGTCAATATTACCCCATTTTGTTCTCCCATTATGTCTGTTCAGACACCAACAGACGAACACATCAGCCAACCAGCCCCGAACTAACCAACCAATACATTAAACAGTCCACAATAACTAACTGACAATAATATAAACCAACCATATATTTTGTTCGAGACCTTGAAAAATAACCCATCAAAACTAAACTACCTGAGTCTGAGCGACAACGCGGAGTTACACCAATACATTCAGAACACACATACACACCACAGACACACGGACCCACACACACACACACACACACACACACACACACACACACACACACACACACACACACACCCACACGCACGCACACACCCACACAAATCACTTTAAGAACCCAAAAGAACCTTTACAGCCAGCAAATACACTTTCAGACACAACTTGATGTCCTACTATTCCTGCCTAACGTTATTTATACGGAGCTCCTGTGGTGTATGTTAAACCGAGTAGTGAAATAAGCGACCGACGGGGTCATTGGGAGGACCAATTGTAGATTAATAATGTCATTTTAAATACCGTTAATGTCTCTTCTACATTATTGACAAACATTTTTAGAAACTTTTTTGAAGAATAATACATGTTCTGGGTAAATTGATGACAAATTACACCTTGAAGTGCAGTTTATTAACCCATCCAACAGATACACATATACTTTTTTTTATTAGATTGATCTTCCATTGACCGCGGCACACAAGTATTGCCCTTGGCTGTAAAAAACAAAACATTACAAAGCAAAAACAAATTGATTTGGAATTTTTGACAATCAATAAGAACATATTTCGCAGTTAAATCGTCAGACATCGTTGTTACAAGAACGACCTGAAATGTGTATAGAATTTGCAATGATGCGATTACAAGGCGTACACATACAGAAAATGACCTACATTTTGGACAACAATTGACGATGGGTGACACTTGTTAGCATTGTTTCGTTGCAAAGACACGGGCCTGAGCAAATTGTTTTACTTTAGTTTACGGCACATTTTGTTCATGATTTGGATCAGCAATATATCATCGATATCCAACTTTGAACAGAAGAAGCACGATAAAATGCCGTGTTCTTAATCTGATAAACATGGTAAGCTTAATTCTTGTACATGTATTACACAGTAAAAACTATTCTGTGCCATGGTTTTCTGCTCACTGAACTCAAATTTGTAATTCTGAATATGTTTTGGAGAAATTGTATGTTGTGGAGACAGACAAAAGAAAGAATAATCAAATAATTTTATTGACTGAATGTAAAAATGCAACCGAGGACGCTTTGATGGTGATCCGAATAGTAAATAACTAGTTAGCCCACAGCCCCAGAATCATTTTTTGAAAGCTGCTCAAAATTCTGATCTTGTGTGCTACCCAAAATTGATCTAATTCGATTCTGACCAGAAAAAGCTGGCAACTGGAATGCAATCATTTTCATCAAAACCTGCGGTAGAATCTTCAAAGAAATAACTTTCTTGGCAGAACAAGGTCAATTCTTAAAAAAAAAGCAACATGTGCGCTTAAACTGAAAATAAATGATTGAGAGAAGAAAAAAAACGATAAAGAGAGTGTGAGAGAGAGAGAGACAGAGAGAGACAGAGAGAGAGAGAGAGAGAGAGAGAGAGAGAGAGAGAGAGAGACAGAGACAGACAGAAAGACAGACAGACAGAGACACAGACAGACAGACAGACAAACAGACAGACATACAGACAGAGCCAGAGATAAAGCGTGAGGAATGCGTCCCAAAAGAGCTCCAAGAAGAGGGAGGGGGGGTGGGGTTACCGGGAAAACTTGCTTAAAGACGCATTTCTGCACACGTACATTACGAACAATATAAAAATACCCCTCAACTTTTGCAAAAAGCCGGACAGAACGCCATCAGAGGCAGTCATCGAGAAAATGAAACAACATTTTCGGGGATGTCATCTGGAAGAACTTGCGTGCTAAGTTTCATGAAGATCCGCCCGGTAGCGTGTTTTTTTTGGTGTTGGAATCGCTCTACACAAACGCACACACGCACTCAAACATATGCGACAACACCCTCGTCTTCATTACCGGTCTATCTGAAAGCGTTTAGTCAAAACGTGACTAAATGTAAACAAAACAAGAACAGCAACGCTGGGCAAAGGAGGAAAGTTAAGAAGGATAATGCTGGAACACATTCCACCGTGTTTCGTTCGTATATGATAGTTCGTTATAAATGAGCAAACATAAAGGCACACACGCAGACGGTTACTTTTTGTCCTTTGTTATAATAACATTTTCACATACATATACAGGCAAGCAAACAAACAACCAAGCATAAGCACACACAATCAAACACACACTGACAACTCCCCCCCCCCCCCCAACCCACCCCCCCACCCCCATCAATACACACATCCACTCCCCACCCCCTCTAGACATCACTCTCTTCTCCCGTTCTTCTCTGCTTCTCTAATTTTGCAACGCTTCTTTAAATTGTTCCCCTTTTACCGGAAAAGGAACGAGACTACACTTTGTAATTTAGGATGCGGCCACTGCCCCACAATTGCGGGTTCTTTCCGTTCCATTTCTAAAATCATTGAATTGAGATGCACCAGAGCCTACATTTTCTATTTTATATTTGGCACTGGTTGGGTAGCCAAACGAAATTGAAATTCAACTCGATCTAGAAAATTAATGGGTCTGCCTTTCTGTCTGAACACTTAGGTTTATTTTTTAGACATACATAATTTTACACTTGTTGACAACATTCTTAAACTTTGGATGAGCGATGGTGATTTTTTTAACTGCTTGCAAAAACATTCACATGTTCTCTTTTACTCTCTCGTTTACCTAGTTATTTACTCAGAAGAAAAACAATGACATCAACAGCAACAACTTGAAGAATTCAAAACAAAACAGAAATAACCGCCTGACTGGTATACAAACAAAAAGTCCGTTCATTTTCTGAAATAAGCGCATGCAGTATCTTGATGAACAGCTTGTTTTATTTTGCTCGTAATGAGGTAGTTTTGCCTACCTCGGGATTTGTACGCAATGCAACTCTTGTATCTTTATATCCTGACTGATAAAGGAGGAAGTGGAGTTGCGGGGTGGGGGTGGGGGAGAGAGAGAGAGAGAGAGAGAGAGAGAGAGAGAGAGAGAGAGAGAAAGAGAGAGAGAGAGACAGAGAGAGAGAGAGAGAGAGAGAGAGAGAGAGAGAGAGAGAGAGAGAGAGGGGCGTAGAGAACTTTGACATTCGCAATATTTTAGCCATCAAGTTAACACTGTAGATGCATCATATTTGCCATGCCACGAATAAACAAGAACAGGACCTTTCCAGCCTATATATTCCCACACTATCATGTTAGTTACACATCCATTCCAGCAAATAAGTGTACAGCGCATCCCACAATTCACTTCGCGTCTGCAATCAAACAATAGACCGCAACAGACAATAGACCGCAAAGTGAACACATCGCTTTCCCCTATGCCGCTGTAGTTCAAAAGGTAGGTACAGTATGGGGAAACAATGGTTTTTGTGCTGGTGTTCATACATAATTATAAGTCTTGAACGCTTTACCTCTTTACAGTTGTGGAGTTTGGCCATTACTTTTAACGTTTTGTTGTATGTTCTTGCAGTTTGAGTTTTTAAGCCATCTTGTATGATCTTTAACATGCTGATGATAGCACCCAAAAACAAACCAAAGTAGCACAGTTTTCAGACCGCGTTTTATTGACCAACACACCCACATACACACACACACACACACACACACACACCCACACACACACACACACCCACACACACACACATACACACATACACACACACAGACACACACACACACACACACACACACAGACACACACACAGACACATACACACACACGTACGGACACATGTCTAAAAGTAGAAATTGATGTCTCTTTCTTTGGCTGTTGGCATGCATGCATATAATATGTAATCTACAGTTGTACATTATAATGATAGCAATAACAACTATCACCCCCCCCTCCCCCGCCTCGCCCACCCAAGAAAAAAAGTCATACCGTTTTCAGCTCGCGTTTCAATGTGTAGCAAGGATCTCTTGCAGACACATGCCTAAAAGTAGAAATCGATGTTTCTCTGTGATCTGTGCATCCGCCTCGATCCATGATGCCATCAGTATCGATTTGTGCATTTGCAGAACTTGAGAACTTAATCCTGTGGCCGAATCCTCTCATCTATTTACTCGGACAATCTCTGGAAATAGAATCTGGAACACATTTGCTTCAAGGCGTAGCATCTATCATTCATCTGGGCTTCATTTTAAACTTGTTTATGCTTTTTTTGTTTTTTTTTAACTTTGAAACAAAACCGAACAGCGATATGTACAAAGGTAAGAGAGAGAGAGAGAGAGAGAGAGAGAGAGAGAGAGAGAGAGAGAGAGAGAGAGAGAAAGAGAAAAAGAGAGATAGATAGATAGAGAGAGAGACAGAGACAGAGACAGAGAGAGACAGACAGACAGAGAGAGAAAGGGAGAGAGAGAGACAGAGACAGACAGAGAGAGAGAGAGAAAGAGAGACAGACAGAGAGACATAGAGACAGAGACAGAGAGACAGAGACAATGAGAGAGAGAGAGAGAGAGAACGAGAACGTGAGAGAGAGAGAGAAAGAACGAGAGAGAGAGAGAGGGAGAGAGATAGAGAGAGAGAGACAGAGACATTGAGAGAGAGAGAACGAGAACGTGAGAGAGAGAGAGAGAGAGAGAGAGAGAGAAATGACAATGACAATGACAATGACAAATTCTTTATTAACGAGGGTAATGGCAAAAGCAAACAGATGCTTTTTTACATCCAGCCCTCGCCCATGGGAGGGTTTAATCTAATGATAATACGTTTTAAAAATGTTGGAATATCAATTAAAGAAGTAATAAAAACAAACGACAAACAAGCAAACGATTAACAGACTAAACAAACAAACAAAAAATATACATACAAACCAACATGACATATTATTGTCAAAGGTATAATGAAAATCCTCGACATGCGTGGGAGACAATCGCTTGGAAGATTCAAACAGCTTTTAACAAATACATGAAAAAAAAAACAAGTCGCGTAAGGCGAAATTACTACATTTAGTCAAGCTGTGGAACTCACAGAATGAAACTGAACGTAGTCCGCCGCTAGTGCAAAAGGCAGTGAAAGTGACGAGCCTGTTTGGCGCTGTAGCGGTTGCGCTGTGCTTCATAGCACGCTTTACTGTACCTCTCTTCGTTTTAACTTTCTGAGCGTGTTTTTAATCCAAACATATCATATCTATATGTTTTTGGAATCAGGAACCGACAAGGAATAAGATGAAATAGTTTTTAAAACGATTTGGGAAATTTAATTTTAATCATAATTTTTATATTTTTAATTTTCAGAGCTTGATTTTAATCCAAATATAACATATTTATATGTTTTTGGAATCAGAAAAGGATGAAGAATAAGATGAACGTGAATTTGGATTTTTTTTTTTTTTTACAATTTTCAGATTTTTAATGACCAAAGTCATTAACTAATTTTTAAGCCCCCATGCTGAAATGCAATACCGAAGTCCGGCCTTCGTCGAAGATTGCTTGGCCAAATTTTCAATCAATTTGATTGAAAAATGAGGGTGTGACAGTGCCGCCTCAACTTTTACAAAAAGCCGGATATGACGTCATCAAAGACATTTATCGAAAAAAATAAAAAAACGTCCGGGGATATCATTCCCAGAAACTCTGTCAAATTTCATAAAGATTGGTCCAGTAGTTTAGTCTAAATCGCTCTACACACACACAGACAGACAGACAGACAGACAGACAGACACACACACACACATTCACCACACCCTCGTCTCGATTCCCCCCTCTACGTTAAAACATTTAGTCAAAACTTGACTAAATGTAAAAAGAAGAAAGAAGAAACAACAAGCATACAGTTTATATAAACTTCTCTTTTGCTTTTTTACATTTAACAATGGCGACTGCACGTGAGAGGGAACAATAAAGAGACCAAAAAGCAATGTACTCACGTTAAAATGACGAAAACGGAACGAATAACAGCGACGTTTCGACCTAAGGGTCTTCTTCAGGCACAAAAACACAAAAATACACACACAAAAAAGAAGAAGAAAGACGATAGAACAAATGAAGAGAAGAATAACTGACAAAACAACTGAACTGCACAAACCAACAAATGACAAAGACAGAGAAGCAAGGGAAGCTACTCGAGGGGAGTAGAAGAGTAGCTTCCCTTGCTTCTCTATCTTTGTCATTTGTTGGTTTGTGCAGTGCAGTTGTTTTGTCAGTTATTCTTATCTTCATTTGTTCTATCGTCTTTCTTCTTCTTTTTTGTGTGTGTATTTTTGTGTTTTTGTGCCTGAAGAAGACCCTTAGGTCGAAACGTCGCCGTTATTCGTTCCGTGTTCGTCATTTTAACGTGAGTACATTGCTTTTTGGTCTCTTTATTTTTACATTTAGTCAAGTTTTGACTAAATGTTTTAACATACAGGGGGGAATCGAGACGAGGGTCGTGGTGTGTGTGTGTGTGTGTGTGTGTGTGTGTGTGTGTGTGTGTGTGTGTGTGTGTGTGTGTGTGTGTGTGTGTGTGTGTGTGTGTGTGTAGAGCGATTCAGAGTAAACTACTGGACTGATCTTTATGAAATTTTACATGAGAGTTCCTGGGAATGATATCCCCAGATGTTTTTTTGATTTTTTCCATAAATATCTTTGATGACGTCATATCCGGCATTTTGTAAAACTTGAGGCGGAACTGTCACACCCTCATTTTGTAATCAAATTGATTGAAATTTTGGCAAAGCAATATTCGACGATGGCCGGACTTTGGTATTGCATTTCAGCTTGGAGGCTTAACATATAATTAATGACTTTGGTCTTTAAAAATCTGAAAATTGTAATTAAAATTATTATTTTATAAAACGATCCAAAATTACCTTTATCGTATTCTTCATCATTTTCTGATTCAAAAAACATATAAATATGTTATATTCGGATTAAAAACAAGCCCTGAAAATTAAAAATATAACAATTATGATTAAAATTAAATGTCCGAAATCGATTTAAAAACAATTTCATCTTATTTCTTGTCGGTTTGTTTGTTTGTTTGTTTGCTTAACGCCCAGCCGACCACGAAGGGCCATATCAGGGCGGTGCTGCTTTGACATTTAACGTGCGCCACACACAAGACAGAAGTCGCAGCACAGGCTTCATGTCTCACCCAGTCACATTATTCTGACACCGGACCAACCAGTCCTAGCACTAACCCCATAATGCCAGACGCCAGGCGAAGCAGCCACTAGATTGCCAATTTTAAAGTCTTAGGTATGACCCGGCCGGGGTTCGAACCCACGACCTCCCGATCACGGGGCGGACGCCTTACCACTAAGCCAACCGTGGCGGTTTTCTTGTCGTTTCCTGATTCCCAAAACATATATATATGATATGTTTGGATTAAAAACACGTTCAGAGAGTTAAAAAGAATAGAGATATAGAAAAGCGTGCTATCCTCCTCAGCGCAACCGCTACCGCGCTTTTCTGGATTGCTGGACAGACGATGCTACGAGTGTACGGTCTTGCGGAAAAAATGCAATGCGTTCAGTTTCATTCTGTGAGTTCGACTGAGCTTGACTAAATGTTGTATTTTCGCCTCGCGCGACTTGTTTATTTTTAATGAGGGGGTGGGGGGGGGGGGGG
>NC_090246.1:54613778-54635644 GCF_037325665.1 Littorina saxatilis | reverse complement strand
TTCGGATTAAAACAAAGCTCTGAAAATTTAAAATATAACAATTATGATTAAAATTAAATGTCCGAAATCGATTTAAAAACAATTTCATCTTATTTCTTGTCCGTTTGTTTGTTTGTTTGTTTGTTTGTTTGTTTGCTTAACGCCCATCCGACCACGAAGGGCCATATCAGGGCGGTGCTGTTTGACATATAACGTGCGCCACACACAAGACAGAAGTCGCAGCACAGGCTTCATGTCTCACCCAGTCACATTATTCTGACACCGGACCAACCAGTCCTAGCACTAACCCCATAATGCCAGACGCCAGGCGGAGCAGCCACTAGATTGCCAATTTTAAAGTCTTAGGTATGACCCGGCCGGGGTTCGAACCCACGACCTCCCGATCACGGGGCGGACGCCTTACCACTAGGCCAACCGTGCCGGTCCCTCCTTGTCGGTTCCTGATTCCAAAAACATATAGATATATGTTTGGATTAAAAACACGCTCAGAAAGTTAAAAATAATAGAGATATAGAAAAGCGGGCTATCCTCCTCAGCGCAACCGCTACCGCGCTTTTCTGTATTGCGGTGGACAGACGATGCTACAAGTGTAAGGTCTTGCGGAAAAAATGCAATGCGTTCAGTTTCATTCTGTGAGTTCGACTGAGCTTGACTAAATGTTGTATTTTCGCCTCACGCGACTTGTTCATTTTTAATGAGGGGGGGGGATTTTTTAAAATTATGTTTTCTTTTCTTTTCTCTTTTATTTTATTTTGAATCGTCTTCCGTTTCATTTGTTTCACCTGCTCCTACGTTTGATTTATTTATTTTTTCTTACGATGCCTTACAACTTCAGGCGTTCTCACCTCCCACAGCAGCTGATGTGAAGATAACTCTTGAGCGGAAGTGTCACTTTCCTTGTCCAAAGGGTTAAAATTCTAACGACTGCAACTGGCTTTGGCGTGGTTTTGCAATCTCTCCACACACACAAAAATAAGTAAGAGTGGAGAAATTGGAAAAAGAAGAGGAGGTTACAGGAATCAGCGACACACTAAAATAAAACCACACTGCACCAGATTTACATGAATCACGAACACTACAGATTGAGGTTAAAAGTTATTAGACGTGAACAGATGGGTAAGTCTTGGTGGTTGTCCTTCGGGTCCGAAGAAGACTTGTTTATGTTGAATTCTGCAGCTTATCGATGTGCACAGGGGTGGCTCTGCAAGCCTTTTCTGGAGGCGCAGAGTCTGGAACAGTGGGGCTACTGGAAGTCAGTTGTGGTCACTGCCGGTGTTGCGCTATGGTGTTGCTTCCTTGCAGCGACACGTTTCTGACAGCGGGCCTCCTCAAAGTTGGCAGAGGCTTTGTGGAGTAGAGCTCGCCAACGCGATCGGTCTTTGGCATACTCCTCCAACTCCTTTGGTTTAATTTTGCACCACTAAAGATTTGCTTTGACCGAGTCTTTGTATCGTTTCTTTGGTCGGCCTTGGCTTCTTTGGTAAGTCTCGTAGGTAAAATAGAGGCTTAGATATTGCAGCTAGGTGCAAACACAATAACTCAAAACACGTTCGAAGTTGTTTTTATTTTGTTATTGCTGTTTTTTAGCTTGAGAATCCAGGAGATCACGCGAGACCGACTCAGCATTGAAGAGAAAAATAAAATAAAAGCATAAGAATAAGATAAACAGGGGGAGAAAAACAGAAGAAGAATGCGCTACAACATCGATCGATGATCGTGTAACGGCGTTAGTGAGGAGAAAATGTTTAACAAAAACAGACAAACAATTACATACATGAATAAACACACAATTCCTGTACTTTTAGTGTTGCTTGTTTTGTGTGTATCTGTTGTAAAATATGTGTTGTACAAATATTTGTTGAAACAATATTTGTTGTAAAAAATAGTTGTTGTAAAACTATTTGTTGTAACAATTATTATATTTTTGTAAAAATAAGCCTAATTATGTAGCTATAAGTGCAAATCCGTATGCATTCCGCCAAACGAAAACACTAATGAGCCATTACTACAGTATTTATGTTCTATTCAAATACGGACCTATGCTTTGCGCCCCTCCCCTCATGCTACTTTGCTCAATAATCGGCAGTTTTCCTTTCAAAGACTGATGAAAAGAAGGTCCTATATTTTTTGTCACTGCGTTATTGCAACACAGTCTACATAAGGTGCTCCACAGTTTATAAATACACAGTGTCCATCAACTCTGTATCCATCCATTCTTTGTTTATGAGCACAGTAATTCTTGTGTAAACGATTCGGCTCACAACCGGCACGGTTGGCCTAGTGGTCAGGCGTCCGCCCCGTGATCGGGAGGTCGTGGGTTCGAACCCCGGCCGGGTCATACCTAAGACTTTAAAATTGGCAATCTAGTGGCTGCTCCGCCTGGCGTCTGGCATTATGGGGTTAGTGCTGGGACTGGTTGGTCCGGTGTCAGAATAATGTGACTGGGTGAGACATGAAGACTGCTGCGACTTCTGTCTTGTGTGTGGCGCACGTTATATGTCAAAGCAGCACCGCCCTGATATGGCCCTTCGTGGTCGGCTGGGCGTTAAGCACAACAACAAAAAAATAAAATTCGGCTCACAATCTCAGATCTGGCCAGACTTGTATGTAGTATAAGGCCACCCCTCCATCCATACCGAAAACAAACATATTCACTACCTAATGTACAGAGTTGGATGCTGTGTATGAAGTAATAGTATGTAGATTTCATTTTGTTGTTGTTGTAAATTGTTGTTGTTGCTTTCTGTACAGCGTGGGAACTGTACCGGGGCAGAGCTTAGAAAGTGAGTAGAACAGTTATCACGAGAAGAATTGCGCCTTTAAACTTAACAGCTCACACACATAACAACACAGCCAGCACCACTTCAGCCAATTAATTGAGACCTGATTTATTGTTGTCAGCCTCTTGTGGAAACACTTTTATTTGCGCCGAGGAATGCGAGACTACCAAAGAAACGTTGCATGTACCGAGACGATGAGGATTCTTTCAGTGTCTAGGCGTACGGCACACGTACGGCTGACATAGGTATATCTGCTTACACGGAGGGATGCGAGCATGAATATATAATACTCATTGGAAGCGAGACTACCAAAGAAAGGTTGTATTCGCCAAAGCTATAATGAAACCAAGTCGCACTAAAGCAAAAAGTTTAACACTGAACACACTAGATCATATATCACCACAACTAGTTAGCCCTGAGCTGGCCGAAACCATTCGACCGAATTTGCATGAAACGGATTTTCTTAAATTATTGAGTAAAATATTAAATTTAAGCACAAAATATGAATTTGCAAATATTATTGAATTCAGGAAATAGTAAGGAATTTAAGGAACATTTTGGAATCTGTTAGTGCAATATCAATGTCAAGCAACATTTTAATTAACAAATTAGTTTGAGCTTCGAAGCAATCGAAACTGCAATCCCGTAGTACAGGCCGGCCGCATCAAAGATTGATACAAACATTCATCGGAGTTGTTTTAACAATCCTTTCGCCACAGTGCGGCTTCAATTTTTACGGGCGGATAATACGCCAAAAAATTTAACGGAAAAAAACAACGCTTGGCAATATAATTTGGAAGAATTCACTTAAAGGCACAGTACGCCTCCCGTAAACCATCACAGATACTGTCAGGCTTTTACACACAGTACAAACACCCTTCCATTTGAACGCTCACCAAACGGGAACATCCTAGGTGCCCTACGTAAAGAGCGAGCAATTTTCAAAGAATTTATTTTTGCGTGGTTTATCTTACCCCTGAGCCATCGTGAACCCGTGTGATCCAGTTTCCCTTTTTCACAATGCAGTCGTCAGTTTGTAATTTGAATGGGGCTCGCTGTGAGCTTATCTGCAATAGCACGTTATGTACCTCTGACTTTTCACGAAAAAAACGAATGTGATTCATAAGAACTCTAGCGATGGCTTTTGACTGCCTATAAACCGTCGTCTGCTACGAAAATCACGACCTTGCGTGACCCTGCTTTCGGGCTTTTCAAACTTTCAAAACTTCGAATTGTACTGATCTTGTCTTGATGAAAAAAGAATTCTTTTATGATTTAAGAATGTTTGTGTAACAAGCTGAGAATTTATTATTTAGATTTTAAAAGTTAGGTCTAGCGCCAAAACGCACCACGGTCCGAATCATTCTGATAATCATCGCTCCACGGCTATCGCCAGTTGAAGGGAAGTAACTCATTTTTGACCTGAGTTCAGGATGGGTCCGATTGAGATGGAGACAATCCGAAAAAAATTTCTTTGAAAATTGCTCGCTCTTTACGTAGGGCACCTAGGATGTTCCCGTTCGGTGAGTGTTCAAATGGAAGCGTGTTTGTACTGTGTGTAAAAGCCTGACAGTATCTGTGATGGTTTACGGGAGGCTTACTGTCCGGGCGTGATTTCCGGTATCATAACAGCCGTCCAGCACCAAAACGAGGCGCCATTGTTGTAGCAGCCCAAGTCCACGAAAATAAATTCTTTGAAAATTTCTCACGCTCGACAGAAAGCAGCCAGGATGTTCCCGTTCGGTGAGCGTTCAAATGGAAGTATGCTTGTACTGTATGTAGACGCTCGGGGAGCTCTGTGATGGTTTACGGGAGGCTTACTGTGCCTTTAACAAGTTTCATTAAAAAAATAACAAAATAACTGTGGGTACTTTTCTGGGAATTGCTCCATTCACATAATGGGCAGAATATACCTGCGCAGTTTCAGCGGCACATACGACGCACTGCCTATTATTTATGCCGCGATAGGGATTATGACGAGTACTTTGCCTGTTTTCCTTTCATGCAACGTGTAGCGGGCTGTGATAATCTGCAGTGCGTCGTCGGCCCTGCTGAAGTTACATATGTGAGCGGAGCCAATAACAACATTTCCAACACTGCTTCAGCCAATTGATCCTTGATGTATTGTTGTCAGCCTCTTGTGCTGGCTGGGAAAGCTTTTATTTGCACCGAGAAATGCAAGACTACCAGAGAAACGTACAGGACAAAGAGCAAGAGGTTTCAGTCTTTCAGTTTCACACACACACGCACGCACGCACGCACGTACGCACGCACACATGCACGCACGTACGCACGCACACCCACACACACACACAAACACCTACATCCACACACACACACACGCACGCACGCACGCACGCACGCACACACACACACACGCACGCATACACACACACACACACTCTCTCTCTCTCTCTCTCTCTCTCTCTCTCTCTCTCTCTCTCTCTCTCTCTCTCTCTCTCTCTCTGGTCAAACTTCTCAGGGTCTACCTTCAGACTTGAACTTTGATATTGCACGAACATTGGCAATGAAATCATGTGTGAAAACAAACAGTATCGGTAAACTACACGTCTGAAATTGGACACCCCATATCTGTAAGTAGCGGGTGTACGTGTGCGCGGACATGCACTGTCGTTCGATTTCGAAAAGTGTTGTATAAAACTGAAGTCACCCACATCCCCGATCCCCTTGCCGAACCAGTAAACAATTTGAGTCTGTCTGTCTGTCTGTCTGTCTGTCTGTCTGTCTGTCTGTCTGTCTGTCTGTCTGTCTCTCTCTCTCCCTCTCTTTCTCTCTCTCTCTCCCTCTGCCTCTCTCTCTCTCTCCCTTTCTCTCTCTCTCTCTCTCTCTCTCTCGCTCTCTCTCTCTCTCTCTCTCTCTCTCTCTCTCTCTCTCTCTCTCTCTCTCTCTCTCTCTCTCTCTCTCTCTCTCTCTCTCATGCCTCATCTTCTTCATCATCATCATCATCATCATCATCGTCATCTTTATCATCACGTGCTGAAGTTTTCTGACTTTTTAACTTTTTAATTTTTAATTTTTAAATTTTATCATTGTGTGTCTGTGCGTCCCAAGGACAGATTGTAAGAAAAGGCGTGGCCTTAAATCTTAATCCTTGTTAAATAAAGTTCAATTCAATTCATTTCTCTCTCTCTCTCTCTCTCTCTCTCTCTCTCTCTCTCTCTCTCTCTCTCTCTCTCTCTCTCTTTTTTTTTTTTTTTTGCCTTATCATTAGATTAAACCCTCCCATGGGCGAGGGCTGGATGTAAAAAAGCACCTGTTTGCTTATGCCACTACCCTTGTAAATAAAAAGAATTTGTCATTGTCTCTCTCTCTCTCTCTCTCTCTCTCTCTCTCTCTCTCTCTCTCTCTCTCTCTCTCTCTCTCTCTCTCTCTCTCTCGATTTCTCCTCGATTTGTAGTCTGCTGTAATATGTATTATACAATCACATTTTTATTGAACGTGAAAACAAAAGTCTTCAATGTCTATAGCTGCACGGGACACGTACCGCCAACACAGACCCACACGCCTAGCAGCACGGCGTGTTTGCACAACTGCGCGATCCGTGGAATTTACGTTCTCTGTGATTTATGAACTTCTCTCTCGACACGACAGGTAGGGTATCATCTTCATCCGTGGCATGCTCACCGCAAGCAGTTGTCAAAGTGTCAATAACTATATATGTGCTATTTGTTTTTCAGGTGCGGGAGGTACCGTTATACATTGTATTTACAAGAAATGAAGAGAGAAGACAAAATAAAAGTACAACAAAGACACTGCCGGGATGGTGTGTGTGTGTGGGGTGGGGGGGGGGGGGGGGGGGGGTAGGTTAAAACGGAGAAAACGGTAAGAGGACGAAAGAAAGAAAGGTCAGGACGGACATTTCGTGCTAACAAGATAGATATATATAGATAGACAGATAGATAGATAAATAGCATCGAAGAAAGGCAAAAGATTGATTGATACATATGTATACATCGTTCCGTCCTTTAAATTAGGGATGCTCATTCAGAACCGTAAAAGATACGCAGATGCGACAGATTAAAATAACAGTGCGCTCATGTTGTTGCTAGAAATTGGACTGTTTCCCATAGCTATGTGCCTTTGTAGAAAACAACTTTATTTTCGAACAAGAATCCAAACGGGGGAGGGGAATACGTGGGAGTTGGGGAAGGGACTTGCGGTCCAAGGCAAAGGGACATGTCGAGGGTGGTGTTGTTGTTAAGTGTTGCAAACAAGGCAGAATCCGGCACAGAATCACGTACCGTAGATCTAAACCCGTTTTTTTTGGCAGCACGTTCGAGACGATGCAATGAACAAAAACATAGACATAGGGAGCTAGGGAAGACGAACTGTAAAGAGAAAAGAGCACACCCCATTCAGCCAAAAACTAGGACGCTTTGGGCAAATCGTATTGTTATCATTGTTATGACTTTTCAGTTGGAACGAGCTGCATAACAAAAAGCTGATCGGTAGGTAACAAGTTAGTAGCTGGTTTCTTAGAAGGTTTCACGTAGATAATTAAAAGCAAACCCGATCGGGGTTTCTTCGCCTCTTTTCATTGGCGTTTCCCTGGACAACGACAGAAGTACTAGCTGCCTCGCAGTGATCCAATACATTCCGAAGACGAACGAACCAAACGTCTGAACAAAAACCTACAAAACAACCAAATTACCGCAGAAAAACGAGTAAAAAGCTTTAAATAAACGAATACAAACTACCCAAACAATAGACTGTCTAGCAAAGCCACTGAGTGTGTTTGTCTCTGGTTCGATTCACACCTGTAGGGCTGGGAAGTCAAACCGATTGACCCCTAACGTTCCTACATCCTGACCACGACGTAAAGAGCAATATCTCTGCGCCGAGTCAGCTTATTGATACAAACCACAAGCGAATGATAACTAATAGTTTAATCCACTTATGTACACACATGAAACATCAGCCATACATACTTGTAAAAAGTTCTGCAATCTGTTTCATCTTTACCAACCCCGGCCATCACCTTCGATCGATAATGATGAAACAGAAGACTTGCTGTGAGCAGTTATTCTAACACATATAGACAGTCACGCACGAAGACACTTAAGCTACTCTTACACTGTGCCGAATTGCCCTTGCGAATAGAGTTTTCCAATTATTCACAATGATCGGGACATGGTCGCAAGACATTCGTAAATGTTCTTGGTTTTGAACATAGCGATATGTTCCTAATATTCGCAAAGAAGTCATATTCTTAACTTTTTTGCAACGTACTTGTAAGATTTCGCAAGACATTCGTAATCATCGCAATGTATTCGTAACGCTCGCAAGGCATTCGCAACCATTCGTTATGCCTGTCTCACACTGTGCTGAATATCCTTGCGAACATTCGTAATCATCGCAATGTATTCGTCAGGCTCGCAAGGCATTCGCAAACATTCGTTATGCCTGTCTTACACTGTGCCGAATATCCTTGCGAATATAGATTCGTATGCATTCGCAATGATCAGTAGACATTCGCAAGCACTCGCAACCATTCCTAAGACATTCGCAAGGATTCGTAAGGCTTCGAATGGTCAATATTTTTCCTGTCCATTAGTCTCTTTTTTGGGCCAAATACAACTTGTTCATATACACATTTCTTGCGAATGTCTTACGAATAGTTGTGAGTGCTTGCGAATGTGTTCCGATCATTGCGAATGCCTTGCGAGCGCTACGAATACCTTTACGATGATTACGAATGGCTTGCGAATACTGAAGAATATGCATTCCTTGCGAATATTAGCAGTATGTTGCTGATATTCGCAACAAGAGACGAATGGTGGCGAATGATTAAGAACATTTACGAATGTCTTGCGACCATGTCCCGATCATTACGAATTATTGGTGAATTCTTCGCAAGGGAAATTCGGCACAGTGTAAGAGCAGTATTACGAACAATGCGAATTGCATAATCGCTTTATTCGTAAAATGTTTGCAGGCACTCGCAACACTCGCAAGGCCACTCGCAACGTTCGTAATACATCCGCAAGACATTCGTATATGGATTTGTATGCATTCGCAATGATCGGTAAGGCTTCGAATTTTCAATATTTTTTCCTGTCCATTCGTCTCTTTTTTTTGCCGAATACAACATGTTCATATTCGCAAGGATATTCGGCACAGTGTAAGACAGGCATTACAAAGACAAGACAAGACGCACACACAGAGACACAAACAGACAGACAGGCGAAACACACACACACACACACACACACACACACACACACACACACACACACACACACCCCCCCCCCCCACACACACACACACACACATACGTATACGGCTGTTCCCAGCTGCTGTTTCAGTGTGAGTTAGAAATAGCCCAGCAGAGGGAATAGTTTGGCTACCAACAGCTGCAGTCAGCACACTGTTAAGCTCGCTTGCCTGTAATACCCAACTGCTTCGGCGCTATACTGGGAGATTGGCCTTCTCAGTTGTATAGTACTAGCTGCTGTGTTATCTCTGCTGTGAGGAAAGGGAGGGTGCTAAAAATAGCCTGCAGCTAGAGTAGCACAAATGAAGCCCTTTGCCACAGCCGTACACACACACACACACACACACACACGCGCACGCACGCACGCACGCACGCACGCAGACATATATACAGCGATTCAAAGTAAACACAATACACACTTTAAACAATTGTTAAGTTTTCTTCTGCGTCAATTCTCAGATAACTTGGGTAACTGCAAGCCACTGTTTCTTGTTTCAAAAGAGTTTCTGTTATACTTAAATGTCGCAATATCATGTCCATGGTTCACTTTTTTGATTTTTAGCAGATCAAATGAGTGCAGACAAAGTAAGTAACCTTTCCAAACTACTCAGCCAAAAGAAAAGTTTTAACGGATGAAAGCGTTGATGATTTTTGTATATAATTTTCTTACACAATCCGATTCAAATCGTTAGACACTAAAGATAGCAATCAAGGATACTTCAAACTTTCTTCGAGGTTTAAATTCCCCTTCCCTCCTTCCGTTTCTCTCCAGAAGAAAGTAACAATGTACTTTTATGAGAAAAAACCCACAATATACTTTTATGAAAAAAAGAACAATATTTGATAAGCTGCAAAATAAGATTTCGTTTTCTTGAAGCTTAAAGTGCGACTTGAATTTGCTTGTCACATTAAAAGAGCAAGTAAATACCGCACTAATGTCAATGGAAACGCACCAAAGCGTTATTGTTTAAGGATTTTTGCGTTCGGTCCAGATTGACTTACAGCTTGTTCTTTTCCTGATCAAATTACATTGAATCAACAACACGTACACGTATAAGGGGAGAGAATCCACTTATGTTTCACACACACACACACACACACACACACACACACACACACACACACACACACACACACACACACTCACACTCACACACACACACACTCACTCACACCCACACACACACACACACACACACACACACACGTTTTGGGGAGTTGACTGGAGACGGAATGGGGGTGAGACAGGGTAGGGACAAGGGTGTGTGTGTGTGTGTGTGTGTGTGTGTGTGTGTGTGTGTATATGTGTGTGTATGCGTGTGTGTGTGTGTGTGTGTGTGTAGGTGTATACATGTGTGTAACGTGTGTGTGTGTGTGTGTGTGTGTGTGTGTGTGTGTGTGTGAGAGAGAGAGAGGGAGACAGAGAGAAAGAGACAGAGTGAGAGAGAGAAAGAGACAGAGACAGAGAGAGACAGAGACAGAGAGAGACAGAGACAGAGACAGAGAGAGTCTGCTTGTCCCTTTCCATTACCAAAACAATTATCGACCTCCCCTCCTCTACCCCTCACCCTCTCCGTCCCGCGTGTTTCCCCAACCCATCCTCTTGTGCATGATTTTCTTTTGTTAAGTCTCCATTATCGACCTGTGATGCGTCACACAGGTTTCATCAGAGCCATTATCACCCATTTTGATAGGAAACAAATCCACTTGATTTCCTCCAAAGCCGGTGCATTTTGCAGCCCAAAAAGCGAGATAAGCAGAGCAAACAAGCCGTCATACTGAGGACTTTCATCCGGCACACAACAAAGACATTCACTGACAGCTCGGCAAAAAAAAAAAAAAAAAAAGGCTAACAGAAAAACGAGCATCCGCGTGGCACCTGCATAATAATCTCGCTCGTTATTACCTCTCGTGTTTGCCTGAACAAGCGTGGAGAGGTTACTGTCACATCCGGTTGAACAGCCCTCATCGGCAGAAAGAAGCACCGCTGAGATATCAAAAACAAATCGCGAAAAACCTGCCGGAAAGCCTCATCTTGTGTGTCTCCTGTCGCGCTGCCTAAAGGCTGGAGATAGCGTTCGCCTCTCAGGGTATAAGATAATGCGAAGATAAAAAAATATGTCACATTTCACAGCAGAGGTTTTCCTGCCCGGCTCCGAATCAAATGAGTACGCATGCGCCAAGTGCCGCGTCCCTTTCCTCGTTTTCCGTTCCGTTCCCTACCGTACCCCTGATTAGTTTCGTTCCCCATGACAAATAATGAAAACAAAAAAGATAGTGATTGCTAAAAATGAACAGCATAAGGACAGAGGAAAGATGCAGAAAAAAAAGCTGAAGCAGAGCCGAGGTTTTCTTGACAGGAAATGGGAAGTGTTTTGAGCGCCATTTATGGGCAAAATGGAGTTCCGCTCTATTCTTTACACTGAGAAGGAAGTAGCCGATGTTTCATCCCAACGGCTTTTATCCTTCTGCGGCAATCATTATACTTCTTAGCAGGAGATTGCATGCTCTAAGGAAGCATATACCCGACTTAACAACATCCGATATCTTAGCGCAAACTTAGTTGTTGTTTTAAGACAGACAGACATGGCGACTTAGAGAGAGAGAGAGAGAGAGAGAGAGAGAGAGAGAGAGAGAGAGAGAGAGAGAGAGAGAGAGAGAGAGAGAGAGAGAGAGAGAGAGAGAGAGAGAGAGAGAGAGAGAGAGAGAGAATTGAATTGAAATTTGACTTACGAGGGTGACAGAATAAGCAATGTATACATGCTTCTTTTCATCCGGCCCTCGCCCATTGAGGGGTAACAAACAAGAAGAAATAAAAGATAAGTTTAACAATAGTACAAATGACATATTTACCATAATTAACATGTCAAGCAACCAATAAGACATTTTAAGATGCATTAGGATTCTTTAGCAATGCTTGAAAATTATATATAACAGGGAAATATGTGTTTGTATATAAAAATAAAAAAAAATCCTTCATGAATTATATATAATCATGTTTTTCAATATAATCAGAGAGTACAGTTATATTTTGCCAGCTGCTTGATAATAGTTTTTATAAGTTTTGTAAAAGAAACAGCATGTAATATTCCTTGAATGATGTTTCATGAATTCGTAATTTAATTATATTTGGAATGGCGTTCTACATAATTGCTCCAAAATATGATAGACTCGACTTGTACAGGTCAATTCTTGGAGTTGGTGTAATTAATTTGTTACATTTTCTATAATGATTTATTTTGAAATTTGAGGCAATGAGTGTAGGGGCATTCCCTGACATAATTCTATGCATCATCACACCTTTGTTATATGCAAATCTATCTTTGATAGGAAGAATTTGCAATCGTTTATAATCAGTCATGGAAAGAGATGTATTTTTTAAAATAATTAATTTAACAGCTCTTCTATGTAAACTGCCCAAGTGTTTCAAAGTATTTGCACTTGCAGAGTCCCACACTGTGGACGCATAGTCAATAGCTGACTGAATATGTGCCTGAAAAAACAGTTTTCTTGTGCGAAGGTCTAGAAAGTGTTTGATTTTTGATAACTGAAATATTTTTTTGGATGTGTTTTTACAAAGTGTATCTACATGTTTTGACCAAGACAGGTTATTGTCAATAGTTATTCCCAAGACTTTATGGCTATCAACTTCGGTAACATCTTGATTTCGTATTAGCAATGTCGGAAATTTAGATGTTAGATTTTGTCTTTTTTGCCTCGTGGTAAGTAGCATGCATTTAGTTTTATTTGGATTCAGTGACATATGGTTTAGTTCTGACCATTCAAGTAATCGTTCAATGTTTTCTTGGAGGATATTTGCTAGTTTATTAAGATCTTGGTGACTAGAATGAATTGTAGTATCATCTGCAAATAGTTCACACATGCATTTTACAAATAGAGGTAGGTCGTTTATATATATAGAAAATAGTAATGGACCAAGAATAGAACCTTGTGGTACTCCAAATCTTACTGTTTGCTTACAAGAGTATGATTGTTTCAGATAAGTACTTTGCTGTCTGTCTGACAGGAAAGATGTTAAAATGTTTATGGAATCTGTTGCAATTCCATAAATCTCAAGCTTTTTGATAAGGAGTTTATGGTCAATTAGGTCAAAAGCTTTAGCAAAGTCAACAAATAGAGCAGCACAGAACTGATTATTATTAATGTTTGTCAGCCATTGGTCTACTAAACTAATAAGCGCTGTTTGACATGAGTGTTTTTGCCTAAAACCTGATTGATTATCATGGATCAATTTATTGTTCTCAAAGTGAGAAAGGATGTGTTTATTGATATGTTTTTCAAGAGGCTTTGAAAGGATTGATAGAATTGATATTGGTCTATAATTTGAAGGATTTGTAGTATCTCCTGATTTAAAGAAAGGAATCACTTTAGCCTGTTTGAATTGTTTAGGAAAATAGCTTTTGTCAATACAAAGGTTATAGATAAATGTCAATGTATCTGTGATAACTGGAGCTGCCATCCAGACCATCTATGTCACGTGTTCCGGTTTGTTTTAGATGCTGAAGATGAGAGTAAACATCCAGTATAGTCATTGGTGGCAGTGTATGCTGAAAATGTATCTGTTTTGAATTGCAGTATTCCTTTAAATGTTCTAAATTATTTGACTGTGTCCGATCACAAGAAATTACTTTATCAGCAATTTTTGAGAAATGGTCATTGAGTGTATCTGCAGAAATGTCAATTATTTGTGAAGATTTTGTTGAAGTTTCTTTGTTTGTGAGTTGGTTAATTGCTTTCCAAATAGATTTTGAATCTTGTTTAGATGTAATGAGATGTTGAAAATAATGTTGTTTACTTTTTCGTTTCAAGGAATTTACTTTATTTCTTTGTTGTGTGTACTCTTCGTGGGTACCATGTTGTTTTAAGAAGTCACGGTAATTTGCAGCATTTTCTATGTCTTGGTCGATCCATTTGGGTTTTTCTGTCTGCTTTACTCGATGTGTTTTCAGTGGTGCATGTTTATTGTAAATGATAATGAAAATAGATGTCCAAAACTCTAAAGCTTCGTCAGGATTTGTAAAATTGTAAGTATTTGAAAGTGGGCTATTTTTGAGATCAGAAAGAAATGCACTTTCACTGAAATGAGAGAATGAACGATATGTAATAGTTTTGTGACCAACCCTTGGAATTTTAACCCCTTTACGAGACCAAGTGATACAAATGGGAAAGTGGTCACTGACAGAAAAAAAAGGGTACACATGTTTCTTTGATATGACGTTTTTCAGAAACATAAATATGATCATGATCAATGAGTGTTTTAGAATTGGGAGTAACTCTTGTTGGATTTTGGATCATTTGATGTATATTTAATAGATTAATAGTGTCCAACCAAGTTTTATTTTGTTTCAGAAGATCAATATTAAAATCTCCTAGAAGAATTATTTCTTTTGATTCATTTGAAACTGTATCCATCATATCCATGAATTCATCATACCAGTGAACCTTTTCTGCTGGATTTCGGTAGCAAAAACCAACAATGATTGGTGCTGATCTTTTTAATCCTATTTCTAACCAAATGCATTCAACACCAGGTGTTTCAAGATGTTGAAGACGCTTGTAAATTATTGATTCGTTAATATAAACTAACAAGCCAGTTTCTAAGTGTTTTGTAGAATCTCTTCGTAATGTATTATAACCTGAAATGGAAATATCGGAATCAGGTATGATGTTAGATAGTCGAGATTCCGTAAAGCCAAAAATATGAAAGTTGTTACCGTTGTTTGAAAGTAAAGATAATATGTCTGTTATTTTGTTATATGCATGGTTAATGTTTAAATGGCCGATATGGAGTCCTTCTTTGAGAAGCCAATGATTTTGACAATTATTATTTGAAGATGCCATAAGATTAGTTTAGAAACCTAACAAAAATTTACGATGACGGAATATGGAGGAAGCTGAAATGTGTACAAATGAAATATAAACAATTATAGTTCATAAACACAATTCTAGATACAATATAACAGATTAATTAATGTTGTAGTATAAACAACAATGTCACAATATGCAATAGCTTTGAGTTGGTGATGAAGTCCTTTTTCTTCTCTCAAAGAATTGCAATCACTGAATTTTAGTTAAGTTAACAATGTCACAATATGCAATAGCTTTGGGTTGATGATGAAGTCCTTTTTCTTCTCTCAAAGAATTGCAATCACTGAATTTTAGTTAAGTTAACAATGTCACAATATGCAATAGCTTTGAGTTGATGATGAAGTCCTTTTTCTTCTCTCAAGAATTGCAATTACTGAATTTTGGGTTAGTTAACAATGTCACAATATGAAATAGCTTTAAGTGGTGATGAAGTCCTTTTTCTTCTCTCAAAGAATTTCAATCACTGAATTATAGTTAAGTTATATGTCAATAATACAAAAATCCGTTAGAAGATTGGCCGTGAGCAACAAATATTCAAACTAGAGTTTCAAACACATGTTGACCTTGTTGCATGCTGATGTAGGGATAGTACATAGGTTTTTGCCCAAGAAAACATGTGTCAATATATGGGTTGTACCGCATGTATGGAGGATTGCGGTACATTGAAGGAATATGTCTCATAGTATGTTCGTTTTCTTTGAACCATTGAAAAGGTGGCGATGGGTGAGATGGTGATGGTGGAAGTTGTTGTGATGAAAATGTTTTTTGAAATGAAGATTTCAATGGTTGCATTTCAGATGTTCCTTTCTGAGGAGTTGGAAGTAATGTTACCCGAGTTGTTTGTGTAGATTGCGGATAGTTCTTTCTTTCAGATGAATTGTTTTCAAAAGGTCTGTTGTATTTTATGTTGCATGCAAGTCTTTTTGTTCCTTGCATACTCGGATGCAAAGGATCATCATAGAGAGCTTTCCTTGGAGCTCCGTTCTCAGTGGTGAAGATCGGAGCATGATCGATGAGAAGCAACTGTTCCACATTGCACACAGACTGTAGCGCAGAGTTTGAGGCAGTTATTGTTCTTTTCAGTGGATGGTTGCCACAAGGGGGAAGAATTGAAGAGAATTGAAGCTTTGCTCCTGGAAATACAGATTTCAGTAGTTTGATGAGGCTCCTCCACGAGTCCTCTGTTACTGTGTTTCTGAAACAAGTGTTAATACCAACATGGGTGATTATACTGTAGAGAGAGAGAGAGAGAGAGAGAGAGAGAGAGAGAGAGAGAGAGAGAGAGAGAGAGAGAGAGAGAGAGAGTGTGTTACTGATACAGAAAAAAAGGGAGAATGAAAGAGGACATAGAGAGAGAGAGAAGGAGATAGGAAAGGTAGTGAGAGAGTAAGGGTTGGGTGTGGGGGTAAGTAACACATTCTTCCTGTTTCTCATTGAACAACTTAAACGTGTACCTCAGGTGCCAACTAATTTCACGCTTGGATTAAAAGAGGAATCAGGCAGAACTTTTAAACTCGTACATGACTAGGCGAACCCCTTTATCTCAGTGAAAATAAAATAAAGAGACCAAGCAAAAAAGAACACGATCTCCAAGCAGGATATTTTACTCTGGCATCTTCGGAATCTCAAAGTTAACACAGAAGTAACAGGACATATGATCTCATTTGAAGCAATGGCGAACAAGCACATTTACAGAAACCGATGTAGAAGGAAATACCAGTGAAGCTGTTTTTGACATTGTTCAAAGACGTTCTCTTCAGATTTATGCATTTTAACACGCATTACTGTCCGTCTCCTGTTCTTTGTTTCCCTTCTTCATGGTTTCGTGCGTTCGTGTGTGAGAATGCGTGACATGCAGGTTAGCAATAAATTATGAGAATTATATTTTCGCTTCTGGTAACTGTAACATTAACAGCACAAAGACATGTTTGGTATGTAATGAAAGAAGGTCTAGTTTCTCTATTTGCACAATCAAATAATATAACTCGATCTGGTTTTCCCCATTCTTAGTTTGACATTGACCGCATGGGACTTCAGGGCTTCTGAAGTAAAGGCAGCTTCGCGTTATGTTTTTCTATTGATTATTATGTTTTGTTGGATTCCAGCGGTCGAGTGTAAATGTCGTTTTTTGGTCACAAATCTGGGTCACTCCTTTACTGGTTCGCATCATGTACGCGTGTTATCAAAACATCTATAAATAAAAATTTCCACTGAAGAATGTCTATAGCTGTGACCTTTTATTTTTAAGTTATCAACAAACAAAAGTTAGTGTAGTAAATCCTTATTTTGCAACCATGGCCGGTAACTGTCGTCTGGTACAGCCAAGGAAAGATAATTCACAAATCGAACGTTGTTTCAGATAATGGACATAATAACATTTACACTGGTATATAGTTTGCAGTAACTGTGTACGTTAGTAACATAGAAGACGTGTTTGAAATCAGAGGCAGCCATTTCCAATAATGTTTGGACAGACTGCATTTGGCAAAGATGACATAATCCAACAAGTAAGCTTAAGGAACAACGCACCAAGAATAACGTGAAAGCAAAACAATAAACTCTAGGACTGGAAAACCCGTTGGCGTCAACGAGTCACCATTCTTCGATAGGGTAAACAATTATGATTAATATATTAAGATGCTATTATAGAAATCCAAAAACAGTTAGACTGCAAACGTTCCAATATTCAGAATCAAAAAAACAAGAATTTTAGGTTAATGGAACGTTTAACTATTGAGAACACAAAATGTTACATTTAGCACGTCGACTCAGTCGCCTTTTAAGTAGACAGACAAATAAACACTTTTGATACAAACAATGAAATTATCTTTGAATCGTGGATGTAACGCGCTTGCCAGATGCCGGTGAGGTAATTCTAAGATAAGTGGATTATTTGTATCGTAAGTGTTTGTCTGTCTGTCTAAAATACCACTTAGTCTAGGTCGACGTACTAGTAAAGGTAACGTTTTGTTTCAATAATGAAACGTTCCATTAACTTACAATTCTTGTTTTTACATTTAGTCAGGTTTTGACTAAATGTTTTAACATAGAGGGGGAATCGAAACGAGGGTCGTGGTGTATGTGTGTGTGTGCGTGCGTGCGTGTGTGTAGAGCGATTCAGACTAAACTACTGGACCGATCTTTATGAAATTTGACATGAGAGTTCCTGGGATTGATATCCCCGAACATGTTTTTATATTTTTGGATAAATGTCTTTGATGACGTCATATCCGGCTTTTCGTGAAAGTTGAGGCGGCACTGTCACGCTCTCATTTTTCAACCAAATTGGTTGAAATTTTGCTCAAGTAATCTTCGACAAAGCCCGGACTTCGGTATTGCATTTCAGCTTGGTGGCTTAAAAATTAATTAATGACTTGGTCATTAAAAATCTGAAAATTGTAAAAAAAATATTTTATTTATAAAACGATCCAAATTTAAGTTCATCTTATTCTCAACCATTTTCTGATTCCAAAAACATATAAATATGTTATATTTGGATTAAAAACAAGCTCTGAAAATTAAATATATAAAAATTATTATCAAAATTAAATTGTCCAAATCAATTTAAAAACATTTTCATCTTATTTCTTGTCGGTTCCTGATTCCAAAAACATATAGATATGATATGTTTGGATTAAAACACGCTCAGAAAGTTAAAACGAAGAGAGGTACAGAAAAGCGTGCTATCCTTCTCAGCGCAACTACTACCCCGCTCTTCTTGTCAATTTCACTGTCTTTGCCATGAGCGGTGGACTGACGATGCTACGAGTATACGGTCTTGCTGCGTTGCATTGCGTTCAGTTTCATTCTGTGAGTTCGACAGCTACTTGACTAAATGTTGTATTTTCGCCTTACGCGACTTGTTTGATGCTATTTTAGGCTGTACCTGAGGTGTGTCTTGATTTTTGAATAGTTTTCAAATACGTCAATTGCACAGTATGATTGACGCTTGAGTAGCCATAGCCCTCGATTTGACCTTGTGGATGTGAAGCCCCAGAATCAATCAATCATTCGGGGAGCAGCCTGGAAGGCAAACACAATCAATTTGTTGTGGCGATAATGGAGCATTGTCAGAACAAAATGAAAAACCGACGAAAAAGGGGGAAAAGGAAATTGGCAATAAAATGTAACCTTCATGCACAACAAAACACACCATCCACAATGTCATTTTAATCTGCATGTTTGCGGATTTGCACGCCCGTCGAATTATTAATACTGTCCAAAGTTTGAAGAATAAGAATGTGTCAAGGAAATCTTGAAATACAACCTCCAATCGACCCATTGCCTGAATTGCCACCACGTGCAAACGTCCTGCTTTGCAGTCTTTTTCTTGTCATTGACAATGTCAATGAAGACTTGCATAATTCATCTTGCTTTGACACGCAGTTATTTTCCACTACCTTCCTCACTTGTAGAGAAACTGCGAGACAATCACCTCCACCATCAACAACAACCGCAATAGCAACACCATCAACAACAACAACAACAACAACAACAACAAATAAAATCAACTATCCAAAAAGCAAATAAGCCAACCAGTGAAGTAAGCAAACACACACACACACACACACACACACACACACACACACACACACACACACACACACACACACCCATACACACCCATACACAGTCACACACACACACACACACACACACACACACACACACACACACACACACACACACACACTCAAAGCACACAAACCCAAAGCATTTCTCCCCCCCGATTTCCCTACTTTTTGCGAGCTGCTAAATGGCACAGCAAGACGGCCTATTCATCTTGTTAACAGCTAGTTAGGTTACAGGGCCGTTCTCCTTTTCTCCCAACCTTCTATTCATTTTGCCGGACAAACGGCATTAGTCGGGGCTACTGGCCACTTAGCCCGCTAGGAGCTGAAGACAAAGTTCACTGCGGTACGCGGAGACGTTGCATGGAACTCCAGCTATCGATATCTCATCGAACTCGTGGAGAGAGTTTCTGGTTTTCTCTGCTTATAGTGTTGCTGCTGCCTCTGCTGCAAACAACTTGAGAAAGTGAAGGAGAGAAAAAGAAAACAAGCAGAAAGAAGACAACTCGTCGACAAAGTGCTTGAGAGTGATCTCCCTTGGAGGCCCAACGCGTGGGGATGTCAGAGCGACTGGAGTGTTCTTGGAATGACGCTCTTCAGAAAGTTTGCTTTGTTTTTGTCAGAGTGGGAACACGAAACAACAGAACAGTTCTGCTAACGACGGTGGGTTGAACATAAACAAGACGAGAAACACCCCGAAGGTTTTCAACTCTTGCTGTTTAAAATAACTCAGCAAATATGGACTGAGGGGATTTCAACAGTGGAGTTCCAATGATTTTCGAAGAAAACTTTGTTTTCACTTCAGCTGTAGAATGATGCCAAGGGACTTGATGTTACATCACTTGAGAGCTACAACTCCTGCGTGAAAGGTAAAAACATCTTGTGTTTTCCTTTGATGAAGCGATCGACCGTTTCAAGACCCATTTGTTCCGAGTTTGGCTTGAAAACAAACCATCTATTATTGACGTCAAGGAGAATGTCAACACAAATTGTGACCCTCCACCACGGAATGGGTCGCATGTCACCTTTGCATGATTTTCATATTTTTACATTTTCCTAAAGAGTTTGTTATGCTCTATCCAGTGGTGAAAACCGTTTTAGAAAAGAGCGAAAACTGTTTGAGTTATAAGCCTGTGACTAAGGTGACCAGACACTCCCCGGACTTATATTTAAGCCTAGCGCAGAACCGCGCGAGGTGACATGCGACTCGTTTCGTGGTGGAGGGTCACAATTAAGCACAGTGCCAAATATAAACACGGTATCGCATATAAACATTCAAAGCAAGCTTTTGTCTGTTAGCGGGTTGCATAAAAAAAACACATTCAGAAATATCTCGCCAACTACATTTTGACTTGTTAAATTAAGACTATATGTATCGATTAGATATTAGATGTCCCTTCCTTGAGCCATGTGACGTCAGATGACAACTAAACCTCATATTGTAGGCGGGTGGCCAAGACTACAAAAGCGTGGCCGTGTGTGTGCGTTCAATCGTAAACAATAAATTAATGAATCGATACATAAATATCATTGCATGTTTGATTAAAACAAGACAATTAAGACAGCTAGCGCTGTCTAGTGGAACAATAACCGTCTCGATCTATGTAAAACATCATATTTTGGTCCAAAATATAAATAACATAGAATGTTCTTCAAAAGTATACCTGATTTATTTTCTAGTTCAGAGGGCCGGGCACATTTAACCGGGCGGTATACATATGAAGACCTGATTGACACTGGCAAACTCATACATGAAACAAGTGGAAATTAGATCGGGTATGTTGCAATCTCCCGATATAGCCCTGCCTGGCGATCGCCGCCTCATTGACTGAATCTCAAATGTTCACTCCTCTTCCAGTATGCGACGTTGTCACTTCCACGGGGTTAAATCGGGAGAGAGCCCAGGTATACGTTTAGGGAAGATATTTTGTTCTTCCTCAGAAAATGTGTGCAAATGTCGACAATATATTCGGGCAAGAAAGGATTCAAGCAAGCCGAAAAAAGGAAATACCATCTCGATGTTTAGCTCTTCCCTGGGGTACAATGGCGATCACTATTTATGAAACATACATTATTTTTGAAAAAAATACAGAAAAATAGGGTTGCATAGTCACAGATGCAGAGATTACGATGCATGTATGTGAAGGTGGTGGAAGGGGCGGGGGGTCTGGGGGTGAAGTCAATGATCCAGCATTTGATTATTGGCAGTTCAAGCTGTTTTACGTTTTTACTGAAGGTCAAGTTTAGAGTGAATCTTTTTATTAAAGGTTTTTCTGTGTATTCACATGACTAACCTCAGCTTAATTAGTATGTACGACAATGTAAATGAAATTTGTGCTGCTGCAGAAGCATTGATCTAGCAAGTCTGTGCAAGTCTCTCATCGTCTCTCT
>NC_090246.1:54571278-54608778 GCF_037325665.1 Littorina saxatilis | reverse complement strand
TATTGTATTGTATTTACAAAAAACCGGATATGACGTCATCAAAGACATTTATCGAAAAAAATAAAAACGTCCGGGGATATCATTCGCAGGAACTCTCATGTAAAATTTCATAAAGATCGGTCCAGTAGTTTAGTCTGAATCGGTCTACACACACACACGCACAGACAGACAGACAGGCAGACACACACACACATACACCACGACCCTCGTCTCGATTCCCCCTCTACGTTAAAACATTTAGTCAAAACTTGACTAAATGTAACAAAAAACAAGAACATCCTACTCATTATATATAATCCTATTCCAATAATTCCGGTGTGCTTTTCACACACTTGCGCGTACATGAGTGTTTGTGTTTGCGTGTTGTCATAATGGTGGTGTGTGTCTGTGAGTGTATGTTTACGAGCGCGTGTATGCTTTGTAAGGGAGTATCGCCCTGTTTCGTTTACGGATTACGGATTACGAATGGAAAGCGCCTTCATGACAAATGTAGAAAAACGTAGCAATAGCGGCTTACTTGTGTGAAAACAGCATGGTTAATTTAAACAATGATGGGATTCTAGTGTATTTTCGTGGAATATAATATTCTCTTAACTCAGCATATTTAGGGCATACTAAAACAAAGTGGATTTCATCTTCAACACTGCCACAACAAAATGGACAAGATAAATCAGCGGAGGTTGCATTTAAATTAAAGCGAAATCGATGCACTTTCAGAGAGAGAGAGAGAGAGAGAGAGAGAGAGAGAGAGAGAGAGAGAGAGAGAGAGAGAGAGAGAGAGAGAGAGAGAGAGAGAGAGAGAGAGAGAGAGAGAGAGAGAGAGAGAAGGGAGAGAGAGAGAGGGGGGAGAGAAAGAAAGAGAGAAAGAGGGGAAGAAAGAGAGACAGAGAGAGAGGGGGGAGAGAAAGAAAGAGAGAAAGAGAGGGAGAGAGGGGGAGAGAGAGAGAGAGAGAGAGCGAGAGAGAGAGAGAGAGAGAGAGAGAGAGAGAGAGAGAGAGAGAGAGAGAGAGTGAAAGAAAGGAAGGGAGAGAGACAGAGAGAGAAACTGAGAGAGAGACAGAGAGACAGAGAGAAAGAACTCGAACTCGAACTCGAAAACTTTATTACCGAGGGATGATAGCATTAGGTCCATATGGTCCTTTCTTACAGCTAAAGAACAAATATGAAGAATAAAAAATAAATAAAAAAATAAATTTTTAAAAAAAACAATAGGGAAAGGTATAACAAAATAAAAATTAAAAATTCAAAAGTGTGCTTGTTAATGGAAGCATACTATACACTTTCTCTTTTACACATCCTCACACACACTCGCACAAAGTGTACACCGATTTAGTCGTTAGAGAGGTGCTTTCGGAGCTGTCTTTTAAAAGAAGATAATGGCAGACATGACTTGATATTTACAGGTAGTGAATTCCAAAGGAACGCACCAGAATAAGAAAAACTCGTTTTAAACAAATCGATGCGGGGCCTTGACAAGGCAAGGTTATTTCGAGTGTTTGAATAATATGACGGAGATGAATTGAAGAGTTGTATAAGATATGTTGGGGCGTCCTTATAGACGACTTTATACATAAATGAACATTTATTATACAAAAGCTGCTTTTTTAAGCTTAACATCCCAATACTTTTCATCTTTTCCTTTGTAGAAAGAGATGGACTGGGCAGAACTAGTTTAGCAGCTCTACGCTGGAGCGAGTTCAGCTGCTTCAAGTAAACTTCACTACACCCGCCCCATACTATGGAAGCATAATCAATATGGGGTTTTATGTGGGCATTGTAAAATAGTTTTCTTGTGTCTAGATTAATAATGCTTTGTAACTTTGACAAAAGAAACAGGTTTTTAGCAATTTTTTTGCAGATTCCATTGATGTGAGTCGGCCATTTGAGATTATTATCAACAGTAAGTCCCAGTAAACGGTGCTCAGCTACTTGTTCAATGGAGTGCTCATTTAGGGACAGACTCAGAGTCATTTCTGAAAGTTGATGTTTTTGGCCAGTGCTGATTATCATAGACTTTGTTTTTACTGGATTAATAAGCATACGATTTGCAGAACACCACTCAGAAACATCGTTTAGGTTCTGTTGTAATTTGTCTTGAATTTGTGCAGGGCTTTTCCCTGTTGCATGTAAGGTAGTATCATCTGCTAACATATGACACTCAACAGAATCAGATCGTATGTACAAGGGCAAATCATTTATATACAGGTCCCAGAGAGAGAGAGAGAGAGAGAGAGAGAGAGAGAGAGAGAGAGAGAGAGAGAGAAAGAGAGAGAGAGAGAGAAACAGAGACAGAGACACAGAGACACAGAGACAGAGACACAGAGACACAGAGACACAGAGACACAGAGACAGAGACAGACAGACCGGAACATTTCAAATGCAAGAACTGGCAGACCCGAGCTGCTGTACTAATGCGCATCCTATTACTCATAGGCACACTCATGGATAAAGGTCGACAGACATAAACAGACAGACAATTTTCGATTATGTACGTGATAGTCTGTGTTATAACAAAAATCCTAGACACTGCTATTGAAGCTTCGCAATCACTCCTAGCTACCGCGCTTCTTTCACCTTTTAAACTCTCATGCTTTAATGAAGGTCAATGAATGTCACTGTCTTTTCTTTCTTTCTTTATTTGGTGTTTAACGTCGTTTTCAACCACGAAGGTTATATCGCGACGGGGAAAGGGGGGGGGGGGGGGGAGATGGGATAGAGCCACTTGTTAATTGTTTCTTGTTCACAAAAACACTAATCAAAAAATTGCTCCAGGGGCTTGCAACGTAGTACAATATATTACATACTGCTTGACTAAAATCTTTACAAACATTGACTATATTCTATACAAGAAACACTTAACAAGGGTAAAAGGAGAAACAGAATCCGTTAGTCGCCTCTTACGACATGCTGGGGAGCATCGGGTAAATTCTTCCCCCTAACCCGCGGGGGGACACTGTCTTTTGATTTGTCTGTTGGGGAGTAGCTACAAAAAGCACTATTTTCTTCTCTGCGTTGTAGTCGATGATAAGAAAGGATCCCCGCTACTGAAACATATTGCAATCACTTATTTCAATTTGCTTCATGGTGGGGCACAACCGAGGAAAAGGGCGTACTGTGTCTCTCTCGTTAGCTTAACAGTGAGTGATTCCAATATTTTCCATTGAGGAGAAGCAACAAAATGTCAAGGCATGCAATACTATCTTCCCTTCATATTTTCTGACCTGTCTTTTGAGATCAGAAGATCCATGTCTTTATGAGACGGGACTTGGTTGGGCGCAGGTGGTAATGGTGGGGGGCAGGATAGGAGACTATGTCTGTGTGTGTGTGTGTGTGTGTGTGTGTGTGTGTGTGTGTGTGTATGTGTGTGTATGTGTGCGTGTGTGTGTGTGTGCCACGGTGTGTGTGTGTGTGTGTGTGTGTGTGTGTGTGTGTGTGTGACTGCGATACGCATAACATAAAATGGAGCATGATAAGGACAGAATTTAACAATAAGGGTAGAAGGAGAGAGAAAAAACACAACGTATCATACTCACAAATTCATTAACACTCAGATCCGATCCACTCACTCACTCAACAAATATGAGACATATTGTGACACTGAACATGGGGGAAAAGATTTTAAAAAGGAAGAAAGAAAGAAAGGAGAAAGGACGAAATAAATAAATAAAACTTCTCTCTTCGTCAGCAATTATAAAAACCGGTCCTGGCATGGGTGAACAAACTCAAAAATGGGTCAGTTGCGTGTTTTTGTGTGTGGAATGATTAGACGGCTGACCGCAATACATTTATATGAAATTGAATGTGGGAGTATCTCCTACAGTCGCCATTTGCAGGACAATTTAGCTGGGATGGGCGGCTGTCTCTAGCTGTCAACAATGTCAGTAATGTAGTTACACTCAAAGTGCGGTCACGTACCTTGGTGCTGATAGTGAGAAAACCCACCCTTTCCCGCAATATCTTGGCAACACCCCTCCCCCTCCATCCTCCCACCCCCTTCCCTCATTCACCCATCCCTCCCCCTCTTATCTCCTCCCCACCCCATAAGCACGTGCCCGTGTTTAATATTTCCACCGAGTCTTTTTGAGTCAGTATTCACAGCTATTGTGTTTTCAGCGTTATACTTGTTCGAGTCTAAATATCGGACCCTATTGCTACGCTGAAAACACAATAGCGATTATATAGCTGTTCTGACCTTGATTTGTTGTTCCAAACTTACAAAATGACAGTTTTTGCGTCGATGCGTTGATTTCAGGTTTTGATAGCAGACGCCGTTTCTTATGCGCATTAGTTTTGCGCAGGCGCCACACTGACTTTGGAAAAAAACTCGATTTGACAACACAGCTGTTAAACAGCTTTTTATTAGTTCATTCGAATACAACAAAAAGAAGTTTGATTTTCTTTTAAATTTTGAACAAGACTACTTATGAAGAAGACCAAAACACAACATAAACGGAAAACTAGAAACAACTGAAGAACTAGGATGCAATAAGGGGAGGAGAAGAGAACAGCTTATCGCGAGCAGACGGCAGCGAAGTTTTCAGTTTGGGTGAATGGCATTTATACTTGTCTCGTCATGAAGCGAAGTTTTCAACCTCAGTTATAAACGACTACATGAATGTTAGTGCCATGGGTTGTACATCAATACTTCAGAGGGGAAGTGGGGTATTTAGGCCTAGTGTGGAGTTACGAGATAACAAAAGCCAAATGCGAAAGTTTGTGTCAGTCGGCAACTGACACAGGCACACAAAAACGGCTGTTCCGTTTTACTCCCCTGTTTGTACTACATCTTTCGACTTTGGGCATTTTGTGGTGTTTAGGGACAGAAAATAATTGATTTAGTCTTGTTTCATCGGGAAGTTAGCAGAAAAGGGTATGCTATCGACATTTGTAAAGCTGAAAAACATTCCCGAGAAGAATTTCAAGTTGCCAGTGTATGCGCGCTGTTGTCGATTAAAACGTCGTGTGGTACAGATGGGTAAACCGGAACCATGCGTCTTTGTTATTGCCAATATGCTTTTGGATATTGGCAAAAATGGCCGACTTCCGTAGCATTATGCTTTGTTGATCGGAAGAGACCATCCAATCACAGCCCCCGAATTCCCCGACGTGTCCATCAGAATAGCTATATATGCTCACTAGATGAATACCCGCTTCAGCTCAGGTGGTAGAGCACTGGACTTGTGATCGAGAGGTCGCTGGTTCGAATCCGGGCCGGGACGGACACGGGTCAACTTTATGTGCAGACCCAGAGACGGTATCCATCTCCCACCCCCGTGTCACCACAATGGCACGTTAAAGATCTTGGTCATTCTACCATAAGTGCAGATGGCTGATACCACCTAAACACGCACACATCAAAAGCCGTGAGGGCGTAAAACTCGAATCGTATAAACCAATTCATGTCCAATATAGGCAATTAAGACCTGACGGACAATAAGCCCCTTACAATTTACTTTTTTTTATACCCGCTTCGCCTTTCACCCCCTGCCCACCTCTCCTTATTTTTTTTTGTTTCTTTCTTTCCTCTTTTTGAAAGCGGACAAACACTCAAGTCCTTAATGGCTCAAAACCGTAGGACTTTTAATATTAATTTTAACTAACCCGCTTCGCCGGGTACGGCTGCGCCGGGAAGAAGTCGAGCCGAATACCCGGCTGCGCCGGGGACCCGGCTATGCACCGCACGGAGGAAGGGAGACAAACGCGGCTGAAAACACTGGAGAAGATAAGGAAGAGTTACTGGGAATGGATCCAGAGAAAAACCAAAATCGGTTCAGCGCTGCGTGCTGAGAGCACGTGTTGAAATATCTCATCGATGAGGTTGTGTCCGGGGTGTAGCTGAATACGGTCTCCAAATTTGAAAAAGATCCACCGAGAACTTTGGCCGTGCATCGTGGACACACACACACACACACGCACACACGCACGCACGCACGCACGCACGCACGCACGGACGCAAGCACGCAAGCACGCACGCTCGCACGCACGCACGCACGCACACACACACACACACACACACACACACACACACACACACGCACACACATCGTATATATATATATATATATATATATATATATATATATATCTCTGATGTTTTATATATATATATATATATTATATATACTGATGTGACTGGTGAAGTGCGTTTTTGAAAAAATATCTCCAGACTGAAAGCGCCCAAAGTTCAACAAGAAAGGATTCATTTTCTTACGCCTACGCTCTCTTATAAAGCACGCGAAGCACTTTTCTGTCATAATCGGATCCCCCGTGTCTGATCGATCGACGATATTATTCTCAGTCATTGTCTGGAAACGATACTGTCCAACAAAAAAAACCAAAATACTCTCAGTTTCTTTATAGGTCTCTCGGTATAAGTCTCACTAAAGAACATCTCATATTGAACATGATTGACAACCTTTTGTGAAGTGATCGCTTTAGTAGCGTGGGACGTGATCAGTATCGAACTTACCTCGAAGTTTTTAGCAGCACTGGCATAATAATAGCTAGGATTTAATATCCGTACGAGCATCCTATTGGAACACTCAGGATTCAGCATCCCTAACAGTATCCTTTTGGAACAGTGTTCAGTATATAGTGGCTGCGTTGCCTCTATCATATTAGAAGGAGGTCCGCCTATTTGAATTGTTGAAATGGAAGAATGGAAACAAATACAACAAAGGTTACTTGTTTGAACGTTTCAACACAGAAAAAACACCTCAAACGAAACATTCACGATAAAAAGAACTCCGGCCTAGTGATCTTTGAAGTAGACCGAAAAACAAATGGTATTAAAAAGGAAAATACTGTAGCTTACTTAGGCCTTGTCTCTTCGGTTTCAGTATGACAAGCGTTCTCTGTATGATGATAACATTTTACAGAGTTAGACGTTCTCCGAAAACAAGACATTAGAGAGCAAGACTGGATAGTTCAAAACTAGTCTCGTGGAACTAGAAAACAGTGCGCCAGTGGACTAAGTGACTTTGATTCCCAAAGTGAACTGTGAATATTTTCTGCTTTTTTCATTTCTAAAGGGCAATACCTTTCTGACTTCGACTAGTTTGTGTTCATACTGACGCCAACAGAAACAGAAACGTGGCACAATCATCCTTCATCGCTATCACCCCTGCTGTGGAATTCACGGGCAGGTACAGTAGAGTGTCATGTTCCTTTCTGTGTTTGTCTTACCGCGAAAATATTGCTTGTCAGTGGAGCAGAAACTGGTGGTAAGTGTCAGTACAGTTTTCTTAGTATGCCTATCTTACTGAACACATATATCGGTTGTCATAATTCACTATCCAGCAGTACCTCACTCCACGCAGCAGCCTGTGGAAGGCAGGAAAAGGTACCTTTCTAGGTGTAGACCATTCTCGTAGGGGATGGGTGTAGCTCAGGTTTGGGTTCGAGTCCGGGCCGGGACGAACGCATGTCAACTGAGCGGCATACTCAGAGTATCCATGTCCTACTCCGTGTCAATGCTGTGGCACGTAAACGACCTTGGTCATTGTGCCAGAAGTGCAGGTTGCTGGTTAAACCTAAACAACGCACACACCTGGGTAGCGCGACTATGCTGCTGCTAGGTTTCCACTGGGAGGAAGACACCCGATAATTGCGGGCGTGTGTACATGCATACACAACACAGTGAAGTGGTTCCATGCTAGAACTGGCATTTACTGCAGCCTGCCTTCTATTCTGGAACTGAAAGGTCTTTACTGCGTTGTAATTTATGGTCAACAGCAGTTTGGAAAATAATACATCCCTGCACATAATAATAACAGGCAGAGTGATGGAACTCGCAGTAACCGCAGGAGACTAAGCAGTTAGTTATAAGGATAGGAAACTAAGAAGCTGTAACAATCAACTTACCAAGTTAACACCACCAATCACAAGCAGTCCAATAGCTACCTGCTGAGCGATAATGTTTTTTTCTCTTTTCTGATGGACTATAAGTGCTCTCTCTGGATTACGGAATAATAAAAGAGAGAGGAAAAGGGAAGAAAAACACCTTATTTTTTAAGCTTATTATTGGCAGACGACGGTAACTGCCACTTAGTGTTTTGTTTATGTTGGTCCTCAGCGTGAGATATGGACGGGTAAATATATGGATTGCAGAAGTATGCATGCACGAAAACGAATCTGTATGTGTGCTTGCACGTGCGCCGTTTGCATCTGCATCGCGGGCTCTATGTTCCCTGTCTTTGTGTCGGTCTTTGTGTGTGAGGGTTTGTGTGTGTCGGTGCGTGTGTCTGTGTGTCTGTCTGTCCGTCTTTCCATTAGTTTCAATGTGTGTCCGTAAACCAAGCCACGTTTTGTAAATCTCAACCGCTAAACATCTCAAATATATGTATTTGAAAGTCGCCGTAACAGTAAACTATGGGTAGTAGAAGGGTTGGCTATGTCTTTTCTTGCTCAAAGAAATCTCGCAGCCGGTTCTCACAAACAGTCTTGTATATTTTTCTCAGCATGGCTAAAAGAGCACTATGTTCTTCTTGTGAATGGTTTAAAAGCGTCATAGAGTTCGTGTAAATGCGAGTAAAATTGTGTTTACTTTGCGATATGCACCAGAAAAGGTGGCTAGGAGTTCGGAGCAAAAAACGCAGGAAAAAGCGCGTTGAAAGCAGGGCCGCATCGTGTAATAGACTCGTTTGCTGGCATTGTCAGACTGTCAGTCATTCCGATCGAGCAAATAGGGGTTGAGATTGAGGAGCTGGAGTGCGAGAGAGAGAGAGAGAGAGAGAGAGAGAGAGAGAGAGAGAGAGAGAGAGAGAGAGAGAGAGAGAGAGAGAGAGAAGGAGAGAGAGAGAGAGAGAGAAGGAGAGGGAGAGAGAGAGAGGGAGAGAGAGAGGGAGAGGGAGAGGGAGGGAGAGAAAGAGAGAGAGAGAGGGATTGGGAGAGAGAGAGTGGAAGAGAGAGAGAAAGAGAGAGACGGAGAGAGAGAGAGGAAGAGGGAGAGAAAGAGAGGGAGAGAGAGAGGGAGAGAGAGAGGGGGAGAGGGAGGGAGAGAGAGAGAGAGGGAGAGAGAGAGAAAGAGAGAGGAAGAGAGAGAAAGAGAGAGAGAAGGAGAGGGAGAGAGAGAGAGGAAGAGAGAGAGAGATAAAGAGAGGGAGAGAGAGAGGGAGAAAGAGAGAGAGGGAGAGAGCGAGAAAGAGAGAGAGAGAGGAAGAGAGAGAGAGAGCGAGCGAGAGACAGACAGACATACAGACAGATAGAGAGACAGACAGACAGACAGACAGACAGACAGACAGACAGACACTGAGACAGACAAACATGCAGACAGACACGTATCGATCACACCTCAATACAAACCCTTAAGAGTGTTGCCAAAGGAAACAGTGTACATGCTTGGGCTCAGAGAGAGAGAGAGAGAGAGAGAGAGAGAGAGAGAGAGAGAGAGAGAGAGAGAGAGAGAGAGAGAGAGCGCGAGAGAGAGAGAGGGGGGGGAGGCGGGAGAGTGAGAGAGTAAGAGAGAGAGAGAGAGAAAGAGAGCGAACGAGAGAGAGGGGGGAGAGAGAGAGATAGAGAGAGATAGAGAGAGATAGAGAGAGCAAGAGAGAGAGAGAGCGTGAGAGAGAGAGAGAGAGAGAAAGCGAGAGAGAGAGAGTAAGAGAGAGAGAGAGAGCGAAAGAGAGAGAGAGAGAGAGAGAGAGAGATAGAGAGAGCACAACTTCTTGATAGTGTTTGAGAACAAAATTGTACGTTGAGTCGGGCGGGGATGTAGCTCAGTCGGTAGCGCGCTGGATTTGTATCCAGTTGGCCGCTGTCAGCGTGAGTTCGTCCCCACGTTCGGCGATCTTATTTCTCAGAGTCAACTTTGTGTGCAGACCCTCCTCGGTGTCCGAACACCCCCGTGTGTACACGCAAGCACAAGATCCTGTAATCCATGTCAGAGTTCGGTGGGTTATAGAAACACGAAAATACCCAGCATGCTTCCTCCGAAAACGGCGGATGGCTGCCTAAATGGCGGGGTAAAAAACAGTCATACACGTAAAATTCCACTCGTGCAAAAAACACGAGTGTACGTGGGAGTTTCAGCCCACGAACGCAGAAGAAGAAGAAGAAGACGTACGTTGAGTCACGTCAGTGCTTGTTTGTTTGTTCGTTCGTTTGCCTGGTTTGTTGTGTCGGCGAGTGGGTAGGTGGCTTGGGTTTTCAATAAGTGTCTGATTAGTTGCTTATATAATTGCCTAAGCGCTGATCTGGTTGACTGACGGATTCATCAATAAGTCGATTGGTTGTTTAATTAAGTTTCTTCTTTCCGTCTAATTTTCCTCCAACCTACGCATTTTAACAAGTCATGCTGGTGACACTTTTGTCTGTTCAGTATAGATATGGCACGTTGTTTTCCTTTTTCGTTCCTGCGTTTCTGTCCGTGTTTTTTCTGTTTTCCTCCATTGCTTACTGTCGACACATTATTTTCAGACTGTGTTGTGTGGACAGAAACTGGGTAACTGTTCCAACCCCCGGCTTTTCTCTAAATACTTGTTTTGTTCTATTTTTGAGTGGTTTGCGTTGCTTGTCAGGCTCGTTTGTAACGGTTCGGGTGGCAGTGGTGCCTACTCAAAACATTCCGCATCGTTAAAGAAACATTTGTCTTCGTTCTTCTGCTGAGCGGCCCGGGGACAAAGGTTCGTGGCCGCCGGGTCTATTGGCACCGCCGGGTTCTGGCTGGTTGGCGCCATAGTTTGTGTGATGCCAATGAGCCGACTTCGTTGTGGAACTGAGCGGACGGGCCAGGTTCTTCTTCTTCTTCTTATAATAATAATAATAATAATAATAACTGGACATTTTTAAGTGCCTAACCTATGGCTCTAGGCCCTTTACAAAAGAACATATATATACAGAATAGAACAATTAAAAGTACAACCTACAACCTTCGTTCATGGGCCGAAGCCCCCATGTTCACTCATGTTTTTGCACGAATGGATGTTTACGTGTATGATCGTTTTTACCCTGCCATTCAGGCAGCATACGCCCGATTTCGGGGGAAGCATTCTGGGTATTTTCGTGTTTCTATAACCCACCGAACTCAGACTGACTAATGAGGCGGTACTTGTATACTTTTCTTGTCTTTCTTGCGTGCTGAATTTATTAAATGAGAAAAAAACAGGCCCTCAGATCGCTTTCCAAGTTATACAATGAGATTCAGCGTTACAAATAATGATACCGCGCAAACGGAGAACTGCCTTCATTTTGCAAAAGCAAATGTTTTAAAAGCGCCATTAAATGTCGTAGAATAGGCAAACAAAGAGCACTCCTCGCGAGGGTTAGATCTGGTTACTTCCACTTAGTTGCTCCCTTTATTTGTGTACAATATGAGGTTACTAGGCCGCGGCGTCATATATGGCGCTGGCCGTCTTGCCGCACGGGGCGGCACTTCTGGACCACTTGTGGACCACATAAGCAGCTCACTGAAGCGCATTCATTCACTGTGATTTTATTCATTACCATACTTGTGGTGCGTTTTCGAGCAAATAGTGCCATGAAGAAGAAATGGAATAAACACGTCTATCTTTTGTCTGCATATGCGTTTAATTCTACAATGTCCATCCTCAACAGTGTTTCCAATTGTCAAATCTTCACTGCCAACCCGCTGGGGGTAAAAGTATGCAGGAACACTTGTCTGTGCGTTGAGTTTCACGCTTTCTTCCGTTAGTGCTACATAATAGATTAGATGAATACCCGCTTCGCCGGGTAGCCGGCTTCGCCGGGAAGAAGTAGAGCCGGGTACCGGTGAGTGGCGCACCGTACGCGATTGACGCCACACGAAGGAAGGGAGATAAACGCGCAAAACACTGGAGAAGACAAGGAAGCGTTGTGGACAGTGACCTTCTAAAAATAGTAACGGGAATATGGATTGAGCGTTGTCGACAGTGACCTTCTAAATATAAGAACGGGAATATGGATTGACGCCACACGAAGGAAGGGAGATAAACGCAAAACACTGGAGAAGATAAGGAAGAGTTACTCGGAATGGATGAAAAGAAAAACCAAAATCGGTTCAGCGCTGCGCGCTGAGAGCACGTGTTGAAAATTTTCATCGACCAGATTGTGTCCGGGGTGTACCTGAATATGCCCACCAAACTTGAAGCAGATGCATCGAGAACTTTGGCATTGCATCGCAAACACACACACACACACACACACACACACACACACACACACACACACACACACACACACACACACACACACACACACACACACACACAGACAGACAGACACAAGTCGTATATATATATAGAAACTCCGGGATAAGAGAGAACTGCTTCTGATAAAATCTCTTGTGACAGGTTGACATCGATCCTTTTTGGTCAATATTTCGGTACGAGTTTCCGTGCTCCAAGTAAATCGTAAATGCAACGTTCTTCCTTTGAAATTGCGCAGATGAATGATTGCGAGAGATTTGCCCATTTCTAAGACCTTCGCGCGCGTGATGAATGAAACAGTTCCCATACGTTTGCGTGATCTATGATGACACTGCTGCATCTAGACGTAAGAATTGAACAGCCTTTTCTACTGAAGAGAGCATGGACCATTGCTCAGTCTCATGCGTGATCTACGATATCACTTGAGTCTTTTGACGCAAGAATTGTTCAACCTCTTTCTGTTGACATAAATTAAGCACGACAGGCATCTGATCAACAATCACTTCCGAAACCTGTCACTTGTCACCATGCCAATCAATGTTCTTGACACTTGTCATCATCGCGCTATTCTGCCACCCATCTTCTACGAGCACCCGCATTAACACAACAGTCAAGCACCAGTCAAGGAAGCATAACTACGCTTCTGAAAGGCATAATCTTCCTTTGAATACAGTTCTGCTTACTTTTCTCAGATATACCCAGGCACATACGATGAGATATTTATCATTCACTTTGACACGTGACATAGCAACAATTAATCTCGTGACTGCTTGCTGTGCAGTGCATTAATTGGAATTGGTTAATTAATAGATTTTGCAGATTGACTCTGAAGCGGCTTTCTAAAAAAACTTATAATTTTAAACAAAATCCAGCATACATCCAATTGTGTGTCGTTAATATGTGTATGAGTGGAGATATGGGCTTATTTGATGTACAACTCCTGGCCAGATCTGTTATGTCGAGCCGAATCGTCAGTTCACACGGAAAGACTTCGCCTTTAAAAGTGCACGGCGTTATCGCAGTAAAAAGTCAACATTGCCGCAGTAGAAATCAAAACAACGCTGAGAGTTTTATGAACAACGCATTTTCCTCACATCCCGATAACGTCAGGAAGGTAGACGTTTGACTCTGACATAAACAGATCGCCTCACAGATTACGTCACTCACTGAGCGGGTGCCGTTGAAACGCTGAATGGTATCATGACGAAGTGAGAAAGCAGTATTATGTGGTACTGGACTCACGTGCTTTTATTATTGTAGTTTTCTTGACTGCTTTATGTAAACGTCAGTTTCTTCATTAACATTGTGAAGTGACATTATTGAGACAAATAAGTAGTTTAAGGAAGCACGACAGATAGTTTAAAGGACAGCAGTTACGCAAAAGCACTAGTAGGTGCACTGATACGCGTTACAAGCACACACGAATGTACGCAAGCACACACTTACGCACGCACGAATGCTCACACGCACGAACGTACTTGCACGCACGCACGCACACACAACAACACACGCACAAACACACACACACACACACAAACACACACACACACTCACACACACACACACACACATACACCCGCACTGAACAACCTCAACACACACATACAAGAGAGAGAGAGAGAGAGAGAGAGAGAGAGAGAGAGAGAGAGAGAGAGAGAGAGAGAGAGAGAGAGAGAGAGAGAGAGAGAGAGAGAGAGAGAGAGATACACAAGCATCACCCCTTCCATCACCATCTCTCTCACTATCTCTCTCTTTTTCTCTCTCTCTCTCAGTCTCTCTCTCTCAGTCTCTCTCTCTCTCAGTCTCTCTCTCTCTCACCCCCCCCCCCCCCCCATCTGTCTTTATCACACGTCTGCACCCGGACTGCCCTCGCTCGCCTCAATATCTCTGTCATTCCTCTCTCTCTCTCTCTCTCTCTCTCTCTCTCTCTCTCTCTCTCTCTCTCTCCCTCTCTTTCTCTCTCTCTCTCTCTCTCTCTCTCTCTCCCCCCCCCCCCCCCATCTGTCTTTTTTTTTCTTTTTTTTTCTTCTTTTTCTTTTTCTTCTTCTTTTTTTTTCTTTTATTTTTACTAATATGTTTAAGTAAATAAATAAAAATAATCATAACATAAATTTATTCCTAATGTTCAGCTCAGTTTCCACTAATACACCCAAATCTAACTTTTTCCCTTATTTAAATTTTCCAATGGTCATTTTGGTGATTAAAATACAATAATTCACAAAATAAATATAATCATTTTTCAAACTTTCCCTAAAATAACCCAAAAAAGAGCTTCTCGCAACGCTGGCGTGGCGATGGGCAGTTTGTGTGATTGCATGCGCCTTTCTTTGATTGGCTCGTAGCGGACCGTTGGAACTGACCTGTGCGGCGGACAGTGCCCCGCACACAGCTTAGCTTAGCGTCACTACGCAAGATGCCAGCGAGCTGAAAGGTCAAGTGTTTGTATTTGGTGAAAATGTTTTATTGGTTTTTAACGATGTTACAACGATGTTACAAGCATATGTTTTTGGTCATTCCATTTGCAGACGGTTGCGGGAATGCATTGAGTCGGGATGCGATCCTCGCATGCGTCCTGATTTCAAACTTGATAGCCAAATGTACGTTAACATTGTGGGTAGGGGAGGCTTACGCCTCCAGCAATTGGTTGGAAAAGATGGCGCCGGATCCAACTACTTGCGAAAGATTTTTCGCACTGCACCTGACGTTGTGATCTTACAACTTGGGGGAAATGATTTCAGGTTTGCAGAACCTATGGATGCTGAGGAGTTTGCCTTGACGATGCTGGCATTCGCTGGCCTCCTCCATGGGATTTACAAAGTTAAACAAGTTGTGGTTTGTGGCATTCTGCCTCGCTTCAGTCCAACCGCCGATTACAGAGGATCGCGGGGCTTATCGGCCACAATACAGCAACGCTATCACGCCTGGGCCAGATATTAACGCCAAATTGGCAGAACACAGTGCTGACTTGCATTACGTCACGGTTTGGTGCCATGACAAGTTTCAATTTCAGGAGGAGAAAAGAGGCTTGTTTGCGGCCGACGGCGTACATTTGTCTGAATAGGGCAGTTACATAATCAGTGTATCAATCGGTACGAGGCGCTCTGATCGCGGCCAGCAAACGCTGTACACGTGTACGAGCCGCGCTGACAGCGTGACCTATTTGGCTGGAGGCAGACAGTCTCAAAATAATGGCAACATGTATTTTCTTATAAACAAAATCTTTACATATTTTCCATCTGTCTTATTATCACACGTCTGCACCCGGACTGCCCACGCTCGCTTCTGGCAAATTGCATGGAGTCAGCGTGAAGAATGTGGGGAGCAATGCAGCCAGGTTAACCCACAAGCTTGATGTATGCGAACACATTTCGCTGCTTGACCAATTTCGTTTATTTCCCCACAGTTTTCTTGCTGCAGAGGCAGAGCGATTGTGATAATATTTGAGCATCCGGCTGTTCATTCTAAATCACCTCATTGATAATTTATACACATTTTCTCTATACACATTTAGGCACGCACTTATGCACACACACACACACACACACACACACACACACACACACACACACACACACACACACACACACACACACACAGGAAGGTACGAACGCACGCACGCACGAACGCACGCACGCACGGATTAAGGTACACACACTCACACACACACACGCACAGACAGACAGACAGACACACACACCCGATCGCAAGCACATAAACACACACTAGCACACAAACGCATGTACATACTCGAACGCACGCACCCACATAAACACACACACACACGCACACACACACGCACACACACACACACACACACACACACACACACACACACACACACAGACACACACACATACCGGCACACACACACACGCACACACACACGCACACACACACACACACCTTTGCTTCGTTTTTCCGTCGTGTGTTATCATCATTCCTCTCCACTACAATTCTTGTTTAATCTGAGTGCTGCATGCACGGTTGGATTTATATTTTATGTGTTTGTTTTCAACGTTTGCACTAGGTTTTGCGGTGATCTTTTAAAATCCGTATTTTGCGGAAAGGCTGGCGCTTTGGGGCTTGGATCGCATTGAAATTCAGTGGATTGTAGACGATTGATGGATACTCCGTGATTGATCATTTGGAATGAAAAAATAACGCTTCATCAAAAAGCAATTTCTTTTTTCGCGAACACGTTTCAGATGATACAACAATAGATACAAATGTTATTTTTAAACAGTTGACGCGTGTTTAAATGATAAATATGACCCATTTAAAGGAGATTTAGCGTATATAATGCTTGTAAAAACGAGGTGCACGTGCCGTTCGCGGATAAAGCTTTTTTAAGATACTCTTTACGATGAGTTCAGCAGAACATGTATTTAATCATGTCTACCTGCTGGACCCTTAAAAAAAATGTTTTCATGTGAATCTGATCTTAAACACCGCGAATCGCCTTTTTTCCAGGCTATACAGTCATGAAGAGCTTAACTATTAGTTAATTACACTTTCCAGACACTCTCATTTAGGGTATTTCTGGTGTGTGTGATGTGATTATTCCACCACCCGAACCGAATGTTGTACCCCTTTGGGCGACTTGAAACTGTTTATTGGAAAACTAGGTCCCGTCAAGGATGTTTACATTATTTAGGACTATAATCTCTTCCACAAGAAGGAAAAGCAAGGAAACCCTTTTGCAGGAATCCGAACGTTCTAACTGCACATTGGCTGGCCTTACAACGGCGCGTAGCTGTTGAATTAGCCACGCGTTCAAAAACATTGGCTAATGGCTTACATTACCAGCCATTCTCTCTTTATGGCGATTGATTTTAACGTGAAGTTCGTGAAGTGGTAACAGTTAACAGTTAAGTCCAGTTCGACTTGAAAACACACGCTTTGATACTTGACGGAAAATGTACGGTAAAAGTAACGGTAACTTGTTCTGAACTCCGTCAACCGGTCATGTCCTTTATGCTTCACCTTCGACAGAAAAGCCCTTTAATCCTAACACCTCAAAGCCAGAAGACCACAGACATCATAGGATAATCGTAAAACGTATTCCGCAATATCATGTATCCTCTCATAAACTGTCGCCTAAGTTGCCCAACCCCTGTCCCCTTCATGCCCAAAAGCCCACTTCCCACCACCAACCAATCCTTTATCAAGATTACCCAGCATTTTGAGCGGTCATCTGCCCTTCGATGTAAGTGGCTATAAAGTGAAGAGTAGTAATTGTTACAGAGACTATTATTCTGGTTGCGTTTACTCAGTATATGCTGTCGAATAAGTACGCCGTAAACCCGTTTTGCAAACCAAGTACCCTTTGAATTTACCTGTGATCTTTCGTCCGTGTGTAATCAAGCCAGGTAAGCGCGTGCAAACCACTTTGAGCTATTTGAAGACTATTGTTTTGCTTGAAATGACAATGCCAGATCGGCAAACATCTCGACACTGTAAGTGTTACAATGGACATTTGCAGAACAAAAATCATGAACATGGTTGTACTCCGTGACCCGACTCTCTTTGCTTCTTTTATGTCTTGAGTCTTGAGTGAGTGAGTGAGTGTGTGTGTGTGTGTGTGTGTGTGTGTGTGTGTGTGTGTGTGTATGTTATGTGTGTGTGTGTGTGTGTGTGTGTGTGTGTGTGTGTGTGTGTGTGTGAATGTGTTTGAGTACGTGTGTCTACTGTATGTCTATTGACTTTACATAGTATTAATGCGTCTCTGCGTTCGAACTGAAGCGTCTGTGTGGAGCCTTGTCATAAGCCACAAACGTCTCGTTTTACAAAACCTCACGCTCATAATATTGTCCTTGTCCGATTGAAACCTCGTAAATCGATTTTTAGCGTTTCGAGAAAAACACAAAAAACGTCTTTAAAAAATAACTTGTCATCAAAATAAGCCAATTTGTTCTGCACATGATCTACAAACACAAACAAAGTAATGTGTATAATTAAATAGTGTTGGTCACAATTAAAACGCACGATACGAGTTTTTCTTTTTTAAAACCCGACCAAAAGACTTACAAGGTTTTGTAACATAGCCAAAGAACAAAAAAGACAAAAACAATGTTTAAAAAACGCAGTAAACACACAATCGTTCTTTTGTCACAATTGTCATTTGTTTTTTGATTGTACAAACCAATGTATACTCATTCTTGTGTTAAATTTCCTTACAGTCTCCTTGCAACCTTTTCAATTAACACACAAAAACAAGTGTAAACTGAAGCTGATAAGTACATACATAACATTCTTTGCTTGTAGGGAAGCGTAAACATCAATACAAGAGCCTTTTTGTATGCACAGAGAACAGGGTATTCCTTGAAAACAATGAGATATCTCTTCTAAATGTCCTAGAACAGCTAGTAGTTATGCAGGATGACCACTCATGAGAATGCAAAGCTTAACGACCATGGGGTAGACCATTATAGTATTGGTATGAATCTACTGGAAAAACCTCCTTGACATGCTGAAGGTGCTGCCACTTTGTGTCTTTGATGGTCAGCCGTACTCTGTAGAGCTGGGGTATCATATACCGGGCTCACCATGTGCTCTCCTTCTTAAGATCTTCTTTGTGAAAAAGGCCGCCACTCCTCAGAATAGATGAGCTTGTCGCGACAAGTACCGTCAGGCAGGTACTTCTGACTGCGAATATCCACCAATTATGGATCCCCAGAAGTGTCTGAGATCAAGAAAGTCCTTGAAGAATGTGTGGTCCACCTGGACAACTTTGTAAGGTTGCCTTTTTCTTGCAAAGGTGATGACTTCGACGTATTCGGCAGGCCAGACTATCTGCATTCTCCTTAGTTTATTTTTGATAGCTGGGTGTACAGAGTCACTTCCATCCAGGTATGACCTTTCTCGGGCATTTCTGTAGTGAAACTACAGGGGAAGCTACTGGGTGGGTATCTATCATGTGTAAGAGAGTACAAACTCTCAGACCATCGGAAACCATTGCCACGGTAACGTAAGCAAAACTGCCGATCTCGTTTCTTGAGTTAGGCACTTTTTCTTTATGATACAGGAAGACGTTTTGAGACTGTGAAAGTATGCAACAGTTCTTTGTGGGTTGGTATGCAGTTTTGCTGATTGAAAATGTTGCTGTCAGCTCTTTATCTCACGTTTATCCAGCTGTCATCGCTTGAGATAGGCAACTTAAACTAAAATGAGATGGGCAGGTTGTTCAGAAACCAAACAAAGTTTTTTTGCGTTTTTCTCAAAACATCAAAAAATGAAAAAAGGCAATTATCTTATGACCGTGACGAAATCTATTCAGCAAACTGTCCATCTCTTGACAACAAGCAGCCAGGTTGTGGATGTATGGTACAGTGTGCATGTATATTGTGAAATGCAAGGATGCATTATTTCATGCAGAATTGTGACCCTCCACCACGGAATGAGTCGCATGTCACCTTTGCATGATTTTCATATTTTTACATTTTCCTAAAGAGTTCGTTATGCTCTATGCAGTGGTGAAATCCGTTTTAGAAAAGAGCGAAAACTGTTTGAGTTATAAGCCTGTGACTAAGGTGACCCTCACACTGTTACCAGACACTCCCCGGACTTATATTAAGCCTAGCGCAGAATCGCGCGAGGTGACATGCGACTCATTTCGTGGTGGAGGGTCACAAATTACTGGGGTTGTTATAACAGCACGCTATTGTTAACAGAATGTTTTCATAGAAACGGTATTCTACATAACGCTATGACAATATAAACTGGGCAATGAGTGTACCCATTTTCGTCTTCCACCTGAATGATAGCTTTTGTTGGGGTACAGAAATGGGTGCAGTAATGATTGTATCGAGTTTATATCTGTGGCTTGTATAGACTACATCTTTCCATAAATCATATTTTCTTCATTTCGCTTGCAACATCAGTCTTTCCAACAGAAAACAGGTTTCTCAAAGTCAGTGATCTCAACGAAAAACGTATTTATCTTCCTGCCAATGAACGGCCGAAGCGAATGAGATTTTGATCAATTATTTTAGTTAATATCTTATGACACTCTTTTCATGCTACTGTGATCTATCACTTTCAATTTTTCCCAAATACGTTTGACAAATTACTGTGCAAAAGAAAAAGAAAAAGAAGGCTTGTCTGTAAATGACATTCTGAATCGATAGTGCGAGGAAATGCCCAATACCAGAACGATGCTAGCTATAGATTTGGAACGCATTGCATAGTTTAATAATATGTGACTTTGAATCGCTGTACAACGCAGCAAATGTTGAAATGATGAGATGGGGAAATAACACTGAGACGATGACGACCGCAAGCTGGTTTTATTTACCAGTTCATCGATGTTGCTGTGAGTGTTTGTTTGTTTTCTTCTTCTCCTTCTTCTTTTTTTTGTGGATCGACTTGCTATACGTTTGTTGGACGATTAGTTAGTTTGTTTGCCTTCTCGTTTGTTTGTTATTTGTTTATTTGCTTATTTGTTGGCTAGTTGATTGGTAGGTATGTTTTTGCTCGTTTGCTTGCTTTAAAAAAAATATTGTTTGCTTGTTTGAATGGCTTGTTTGTTAGTTGGTTTGTCGGTTTGTTTGTTTGTTTGTTTGTTTGTTTATTCTTTGGTTGATTTATTGCCGCTTTATTGTTTTCTTTCTTTGTTTTGTATTTCGTTTGTCGGATTGTTTAATTGTGGATGGTTGGTTTGTTGTCTTGTGATTGTGTTTTCGATACGGACAGTTGTGATTGTGTGAGGAAGGAAAGCGATCATGGATTTAATTATCTAAGAGTGAAGTACGACTTTATGAACAGATTTGCATGTTTTTGGGTTGATATAAGTACTGTTCTTTTTCAGGTTATTTAAGGAATTTGAAGCAGGGTGTTTTCAATAACGTTAGGAAAAAACACATCCAAAAATCAAGTTTGTCAATGATCGTTCAATCTTTGCAGGGGTTCGACTATAAAGCCATTGCCGGCATCTTCGAAATTGTATTGCTAGTGCGTGTGTCTTGAAAATATTGCGTCTGCAAATGTGTCTTTGTTTCAATCAATCAATCAATCAATCAATATGAGGCTTATATCGCGCGTATTCCGTGGGTACAGTTCTAAGCGCAGGGATTTTTTAAAAATTTTTTTATGCGATTTATTTATGCCGTGTGAGATGGAATTTTTTTACACAATACATCACGCATTCACATCGGCCAGCAGATCGCAGCCATTTCGGCGCATATCCTACTTTTCACGGCCTATTATTCCAAGTCACACGGGTATTTTGGTGGACATTTTTATCTATGCCTATACAATTTTGCCAGGAAAGACCCTTTTGTCAATCGTGGGATCTTTAACGTGCACACCCCAATGTAGTGTACACGAAGGGACCTCGGTTTTTCGTCTCATCCGTTGCACCATTCCGTTGTTTCACGTCAACATTAACAACACTCTGTCTCCCCCCCCCTCCCTCCTCCCTATCGCCCCATACTCAAAACTCTTCTGGCTGATTCTTCCGAGTCGTTTCTGTTTAGCGAAGTCTGTCCTTCTTTAGTATACTTGGATAGACGAAATACCAAATGAAAAATCATCGTCTGTGTGCATACACTTTAAAGATTCACACATAAACAAATAAAATGCATAACACAAAATAACAGGCAACAAAATCAAACGTAAACTAACTTCTGTATTTTTATAGTATTATGTTAAACAATAAAAATGATAATCTTAGCATTTTGAGTTCCACGAGAGAATGACCGGATGACCGTTTCTTATTCATGATACATGTATTAATCGCCCGCATTTATCTTTCCCCCTCTCTCTCTCATCATAACTCGCGTGCGTGCGTGCGTGCGTGCGTGTGTGTGTGTGTATGTATGTATGTGTGTGTGTGTGTGTGTGTGTGTGTGTGTGTGTACACGTGTGTGTGTGTGTGTGTGTGTGTATGTGTGTGTGTGTGTGTGTGTGTGTGTGTGTGTGTGTGTGTGTGTGTGTGTGTGTATGTGTGAGTGTGTAGGTTTGTGTGTGCTTGCGGGCGTTGTAAAATCAAGATTGTTTTTATCTTAGCTGACTTCTTTCCTCGCTTAAGAAGATTGGTGGGCATTAGATGACCCATATGAACTGACAGATGATTAAGCAATCAGTATATTAGATTATTAATTTTGTTTTCGAGCGAAGATGTATGATTTGGTTGACTTGGCTTCTGTCCACGCGCTTATCGTTATAGGAAGGAATCGGATGTCTGTGAAAACACATTAATAGATTGATAATTTCGTAGTTTTCCCATCACCAGCTAAATAATTATTGTATTTAATCCTAACGAATCTCTTTTCTTGCGTCAAGATCAATTGCAGATGCCCCTGTCTTGTCCTAATAGTAATCGTTGTCATCTATTTCTCTTTCTCTTGGTTCCTGTCCATGTGCTTACCATTATAGAAATCCAATATAAATATAAAATACAATTAATACCTAATTGGATTTCCATGTTTAGCATTCCCCATCCTCTTTACCTCTGCGTAACCTATATGCAGGTGCCCCCAATGAATGTGATGACGAAACATGTTTATCGTTTTTACATTTATCAATCAATCAATCAACATGAGGCTTATATCGCGCGTATTCCGTGGGTACAGTTCTAAGCGCAGGGATTTATTTTTAAATTTTTAAATTTTTTATTGTATGCAATTTATATCGCGCACATATTCAAGGCGCAGGGATTTATTTATGCCGTGTGAGATGGAATTTTGTTTACACAATACATCACGCATTCACATCGGCCAGCAGATCGCAGCCATTTCGGCGCATATCCTACTTTTCACGGCCTATTATTCCAAGTCACACGGGTATTTTGGTGGACATTTTTATCTATGCCTATACATTTTTGCCAGGAAAGACCCTTTTGTCAATCGTGGGATCTTTAACGTGCACACCCCAATGTAGTGGGTCAAGTTTTGACTAAATGTTTTAACATAGAGGGGGAATCGAGACGAGGGTCGTGGTGTGTGTGTGTGTGTGTGTGTGTGTGTGTGTGTGTGTGTGTGTGTGTGTGTGTGTGTGTGTGTGTGTGGGTGTATGTCTGTCTGTCTGTCTGTGCGTGTGTGTGTGAGTGTGTAGAGCGGTTCAGACTAAACTACTGGACTGATATTAATGAAAGTTGACATGAGAGTTCCTGGGAATGATATCCCCGGATGTTTTTTTCATTTTTTCAATAAATACCTTTGATGACGTCATATCCGGCTTTTTGTAAAAGTTGAGGCGGCACTGTCACACCCTCATTTTTCAATCAAATTGATTGAAAGTTTGGCAAAGCAATCTTCGACGAAGGCCGGACTTTGGTATTGCATTTCAGCTTGGTGGCTTAAAAACTAATGAATGAGTTTGGTCATTAAAAATTGGAAACTTGTAATTAAAATTATTTTTTTATCAAACGATCTAAAAACAACTTCATCTTATTCTTCGTCATTTTCTGATTCCCAAAACATATGCATATGTTATATTTGGATTACAAACAAGCTCTGTATAATTAAAATTAATTTTCCGAAATCGATTTAAAAACAATTTCATCTTGTTGCTTGTCGGTCCCTGATTCCAAAAACATATAGATATGATATGTTTGTATTAAAAACAAACTCAGTAAGCTAAAAAGAATAGACATACAGAAAAGCGTGTTATCCTGCTCAGCGCGACCACTACCGCACTATTCTGCATGGCTCGTCGATTTCACTGCCTTTGCCACGAGCGGTGGACTGACGAAACTACGAGTATGTGGTCTTGGTGAAAAAAACATTGCGTTCAGTTTCATTCTGTGAGTTCGACAGCTTGACTACATGTTGTTATTTTGCCTTACGCGACTTGTTGTTACTTTGTTAGACACTGCACCTCTCTCAGCTCTTTCAAACAACAGTTGAAAACTTTCTTTTTCACACAATATTACACCAACCCGGCCTAATGTCTTTTCAATTCCGACCCATTTGTGCACGTACTCCTCTCCCACAAAATCATTTGTTGAAAGTGTTCGCTGGGTATGTGTGTATATATAGATATGAAATATTTTGTGAACAGTACATGTGGTGATTTGTGTCCGTATGGTTAAATAGTTTTATGTAGGTTGTACATTTAATTGTTCTATTCTGTATATATGTTCTTTTGTAAAGGGCCTAGCGCCATAGGTTAGGCACTTAAAAATGTCCAGTTATTATTATTTAAGTAATTGAGACATCCCAGTGCACTAAGGGATTTATAGAGCAAATTGAGAAAATTCATTATTGAACGAAGCGCATAGCGCTGAGTTCCATAATTATTTTCGAGATTTGCTCTATAAATCCCTTAGTGCACCGGGATTGTTTCAATAACGATATTGTCGGTACCGCCAGAGAAAAAAGAAGATACAACACGCACATTTTGCTACGCGCATTTTAATAGGCATAACTGTGTGGTCAGGTCGTGGAAGATCTACTTTTGTGTGGGCTGTCTCAAGTGTGTCGTGCTTTCGTCACACGCACACTCTTGTTTTAATTTCTGTTGTTAAATTCCAGTGTAGCGTTAAGCTAAACAGTGATGATCTTTCAGAGAGACCCCTCATTTGAACTCGGAGAAAGGACTGTGTTCTTAGTTATTTGCGATTCGAAACCTCCAGTCAAGCTTCGACGGATTGACTGCAGAGTGACTCGTCTTGAATTGGCTAACCCCCAAGGTCGACGGTTAGCACATTTTCAAAATAAATGTGGCATGTTTCTCGTGTGGTATCTTCACTCATCGGGGAGTCTGGTACTAAATATGAACGGTAAGAATGCTCTGAACCCTACACGTATTATATCCCCATCGTTTTATCGTTCACATTTGCCCGGCCCAACATGTTAATTTGCTGAGCTGGGTTTATGTCCACGCCCTGGATCGTGGAACGCCTAGTTGTGTCCACCGTAGGCGCTACACACTTTTATGTTCCCCGCAAGACCAACCAAGTGGTAGGTGTCTCCAAATAAATGCCTTAAAATAGTAGATAACCAGACTTTCTTGTATTGAAGTTTATAATCATACTGACCAGTACATTTTTTGCATTGGATCAGCCAGTTTTCTTACCATTTATACTCTCGTGTACTACATAAGAGAAGAAATTTCACCAAGACAGGTCAGAAATATTGTCCCCCGCGTTAAAAATGATAAAATAACACAAAGCACGGTCAACATAAGGGCTTAAATCTTCTTGCTTGTGAAAGTCTAACTACTTGTGGATACAGCTTTCCATTTTTACATTTAGTCAAGTTTTGACTAAATGTTTTAACATAGAGGGGGAATCGAGACGAGGGTCGTGGTGTATGTGTGTGTGTGTGTGTGTGTCTGTGTGTGTGTGTGTGTGTGTCTGTCTGTGTGTGTGTGTGTAGAGCGATTCAGACTGAACTACTGGACCGATCTTTATGAAATTTGACATGAGAGTTCCTGGGAATGATATCCCGGGATTATTTTTTTCATTTTTTCGATAAATGTCTTTGATGACGTCATATCCGGCTTTTTGTAAAAGTTGAGGCGGCACTGTCACACCCTCATTTTTCAATCAAAATTGATTGACATTTTGGCCAATCAATCTTCGACGAAGGCCGGACTTTGGTATTGCATTTCAGTTTGGTGGCTTAAAATTTAATTGATGACTTTGGTCATTAAAAATCTGAAAATTGTAAAAAAAAACCCACTTTTTTTTATAAAACGATCCAAATTTACGTTCATCTTATTCTACATTATTTTCTGATTCCAAAAACATATAAATATGTTATATTTGGATTAAAAACAAGCTCTGAAAATTAAAAATATAAAAATTATAATTAAAATTAAATTTCCGAAATCGTTTTAAAAACTATTTCATCTTATTCCTTGTCGGTTCCTGATTCCAAAAACATATAGATATGATATGTTTGGATTAAAAACACGCTCAGAAAGTTAAAACGAAGAGAGGTACAGTAAAGCGTGCTATGAAGCACAGCGCAACCGCTGCCGCGCCAAACAGGCTCGTCACTTCCACTGCCTTTTGCACTAGCGGCGGACTACGTTCAGTTTCATTCTGTGAGTTCCACAGCTTGACTAAATGTAGTAATTTCGCCTTACGCGACTTGTTAAGTTTCAGCTTAGCTTAGTTTAGACTCACGATGGGTACAAAGATCAACAGTGAAATTTGACAGGGTAAGATCCCCCGCAGCTTGGTCGATTTGCCTACTACACCCCATTGCAACACTAGGATAAGAGCCCCCGCCGTTATGTTTATCAGAAAAAAGTCGCATACAGCTGTGGTTTTCGTCCAGATCCACTAATTATGGATGTGATTGGCATCTGACATCTTCAGATGTACTAGTATACTCCAACATTTGGAACGAGCAATAAGACACCGATCAACCATTGTTTTGGTGTATGTGTGTGTGTGTGTGTGTGTGTGTGTGTGTGTGTGTGTGTGTGTGTGTGTGTGTGTGTGTGTGTGTGTGTGTGTGTGTGTGTGAAATTATTGCACATAAATATATATCCACTTGACACAGGAAGCTGTGAGGTTGTTGCTTTTTGCTTTGAGTCCAGAGGGATACTATTACAGTCATGCAAGACTTTAGAGGATGAGATCCGTTTGTGCGTTTTAACAGAGCAGATTAAAATAACATAAACACACTCAACCCTGTCTCGTTTTACCATCAGTCAAGTAATGTACGTACGCCTGTGTGGGTGTATGTCTGTCTGTCTGTGAAAAGCTTTTCTCGAAAACTACTTGATAGATTATGATGAAACTTGATATACAGACATTTTTTGAGAGCGTTTGCTTGAAACAATTTCGCCGATTTTGGATAGGGCTATTTGATGACGTCATATTTGACCGTTTGCCAAAGTTGAGGCGGCACTCTAACAGCTGCTTTTTTTCATCAATTTGTTTGCAATGTTCGTTACATGATCTTTGACTTGGTCCGGACTAGGGGATTGCATTTCAGCTTATGAAATATTCACTCAAAATTAGTTGATTTTATCCATTTCTGAAAAAATTCGATATTTCAATCACAAAGGTGACATTATTGTATTCTCTTCTTCTTCTCGATCGCTCAGGTTTGTATTCTGAATTGCTCCTGTATCCGAACATATATAGTTTTGTTATGTTGGATTGAAAAATGGGCTTAAAATTAAGAAACCCGTTAAATAGCGAGTTTCTTAATTGTGAGATGAAAAAACAAACAAATATCATTCCTCCATTCCTTATCATGTGCTGATTCCAAAACAAATATCGTTTTATGGTGTTCGGCGCAGAAAATTCGCTTAAAATGAAGACAATCTTTGAAAGGAAATGATGCTTCAGTAATTCGCCTGTTTTGATTTTACACTAGCTCTAGTTTGGAACAGGCACATGACGTCATATTGAAAGGCGCGATATTTTGATATCACACTGCGCGCGACGTTCGTTCTCCCAAATACAGCAAAGATTTTGCCTCGTACGTACTGCTTTTGGAGCTTATTTCTCTCTGTCACCCAAAAAGAAAGAAAAAAAAAAAAAAAAAAAAAAAAGACGAAAGAGGCAAAAAAGATGGGTTGTAATTCGCGTGGTGAAGACTGCGGTAAATCTGTAGATGATAACAGAACAAGGATTGTCTCAGAAGAAACGACAAAACGTTTCAGACCGGTAAGTTCATTTCAACATTGCACAACACAATGGACGTTCTATGTGACAGGAGAGTTTGCTGATTTTGTGTTAAACATTGGAGAGATCGTCTGCTAGAATCGGAGATAGGTCGCTTCAGATTGCAGCTTCTGGAAATTTGCAAGGTTTGTTGCCTGTTAAAGAACTGGATTTTACACGTAATGTATGTCATGTACAGTAAGCAACAACAAAAACACACACAAAGCAAATGGCATCGTCTGTCGACTAGCCACAGAAACAAACCTGGCGAGGTATGCGTGTACTTTATACACGTGGAAGAAACCGGAACCATGCGTCTTTGTTATTGCCGATATCGTTTGGATATCGGCAAAAATGGCCAACTTCCGTAGCGTTATGCTTTGATGATCGGAAAAGGGATGTGTGAGACCATCCAATCACAGCCCCCGAATTCCCCCACGTGTCCATTAGAATAGCTATATTTATTATTATTTTTATTATTATTATTTAAGTTATTGAGACATCCCAGTGCACTAAGGGATTTATAGAGCAAATCGAGAAAATTCATTATTGAACGAAGCGCATAGCGCTGAGTTCAATAATTATTTTCGAGATTTGCTCTATAAATCCCTTAGTGCACTGGGATTGTTTCAATAACGATATTGTCAGTATCGCCAGAGACAAAAGAAGATTCAAAACGCACATTTTGCAACGCGCATTTGGATAGGCGTAACTGTGTTGTCAGGTTTGTGTCAGATCTACTTTTGTGTGGGCTATCTCAAGTGTGTCGTGCTTTCGTCACACGCAAACTCTTGTTTTAATTTCTGTTGGTAAATTTCAGTGTAGCGTTAAGCTAAAAAGTGATGATCTTTCATAGAGACCTCATTTAAACTCGGAGAAAGGACTGTGTTCTTAGTTATTTGCGATTCGAAACCTTCATCGAGCTTTGACAGATTGACTGTGTAGAGTGTTGCCCCTTGAATTGACTCCGGCCAAGGCCACGGAAAGCACATTTTCAAAGTAAATGTGATATGTTTCTCGTGTTGTATATTCACTCATCGGGGAGACTGGTACTATATATATGAATCGCAAGAATGCTGTGAACCCTACACGTATTATGTCCCCATCGTTTGTTTGTTCACATTTGCCCAACATGTTAATTTGCTGCGGGGTTTATGTCGTCTGCTGGGCGGCTAGGGCAATCGAACCACGGCACTGCACTACAGTCTAACTGATTTCAAAAACAACAATTGCTCGTCTGCACGCATGAGGCAGGCTGGTAATAAGTTTTATACATGCTAAGAACGTTCTTAACCCTACACGTTTTCGATTCCGATTGTTGTTGCCTTGAAATAATAATTCGGAAACCATTCATTTACTGAACTGATGCAGTCGTATTTCAGTGTAGTCTACTATAACCGAGTCGACTTTCAAATGCTGGTCTAGCTGATACGTTATCGGAATAACACTTGTGTTTTCTGTTTGCCGCTGGGAATTTTACACTAACTCATCATTTAGTAATGTGGTTAATAAGCTACATGCCACTAACACGGCATATGAGAAGAATCTTTGCAAGTCAAAACGAGAAGAGACCATTTGTGGAAGAGATGCAGCCGCTTCTATTTTTAGATCAGTGGGCTTAACTGTGGCACAGACGCCTGCGATATGTCAGGAAAAAAACTTCTGCTTTGAGCCGCAGGAAATGTATGGGTATTTGTTTGTAAAGTGAAGAATATAAGCTACATGCCATTAATTAATTCTGAGGATGAGAGTACAGTCTCGCTTTGGCAAAGGGCGTAAGAATACGCTCTGTGGAAAAGTTAGCGCACTCCAAGAGTGCGCTAACAGATTTAAGCGCATCGCCATTAGCCAATCAACTGGTTCACATCAGTCATGTGACACCAGTACTTACTGACAATCATTATTGTTAATTTCCGGATATGTGTGCGTGGGTTTCCATTAGGTCATGTGAACATTATGTATATTTGTTTCTGTTTCATCAAACATGTTCTTATCTGCCTGTCAGTCTGATCGTTTGTCCGTCCCTCTGTTATCTGTCTTTGTCTCTGCCTTTGTCACTGTGTAGCTCTTTCTTGCTCTGTCTGTCTGTGTTCCTCTTTGTCTGCCTGCATGCTCGTATGTCTGTCTGTCTGTCTGTCTGTCTGTCTGTATGTCTGTCTGTCTGTCTCTGTCTGTCTCTGTCTCTCTCTCTCTCTCTCTCTCCTTTTGTTTCTCTCTCTCTCTTGTCGACAAAGACCTTTTTGTTTAGTTTTTCATTTAGTTTTTTCTTTACCCCGCCCCCTTCTTTCTCTTCCACCACCCCTCATGTGCACTGTTTCTAGTAAGGAGTTGATCCATCCAAAGGGGGCTGGGCTATGGGGGTATTGGGTGTCAAGAACCAAGCAAGAAAATGTCCAAGCAAGTGCATGACAGATGAGCGGTTCAGTTGCATCGTGTGCATTGTGCTGATAACTTGTGCCAGATCCATACTTCACCATTTCGCCGTTCACATGCAGGCGCTATGGGCTAAGTGCCTGTAGGGGCAAAATGATGTGTCATACATGCTCCCGCCACAGCAGGGCAGAGAAGATAATACACGACACATGCATGCACAGCAACTGGAGACTTTTCTGCTGTTGCTTTTTCTTTGTTTTCTTTTTTTCTTCTTTTTTTGTGGGTGGTTGTTGTTGTTTGTTTTGGGGGGGCGGGGGTGTTGCCGGTGGTGTGTGTGTTTGAGTGTGTGTGTGTGTGTCCACGTGCGTGCGTGCGTGCGTGCGTGCGTGCGTGTGTGTGTGTTTTGCAAGTGCATTTTGTTACATTTAGTCAAGTTTTGACTAAATGTTTTAACATAGAGGGGGGAATCGAGACGAGGGTCGTGGTGTATGTGTGTCTGTCTGTCTGTCTGTGTGTGTGTGTGTGTAGAGCGATTCAGACTAAACTACTGGACCGATCTTTATGAAATTTGACATGAGAGTTCCTGGGTATGAAATCCCCAGACGTTTTTTTCATTTTTTCGATAAATGTCTTTGATGACGTCATATCCGGCTTTTCGTGAAAGTTGAGGCGGCACTGTCACACTCTCATTTTTCAACCAAATTGGTTGAAATTTTGGTCAAGTAATCTTCGACGAAGCCCGGACTTTGGTATTGCATTTCAGCTTGGTGGCTTAAAAATTAATTAATGACTTTGGTCATTAAAAATCTAAAAATTGTAAAAAAAAATAAAAAATTATGAAACGATCCAAATTTACGTTCATCTTATTCTCCATCATTTTCTGATTCCAAAAACATATACATATGTTATATTTGGATTAAAAACAAGCTCTGAAAATTAAAAATATAAAAATTATTATCAACATTTTTTTTTCGAAATCAATTTAAAAACACTTTCATCTTATTCCTTGTCGGTTCCTGATTCCAAAAACATATAGATATGATATGTTTGGATTCAAAACACGCTCAGAAAGTTAAAACGAAGAGAGGTACAGAAAAGCGTGCTATCCTTCTCAGCGCAACTACTACCCCGCTCTTCTTGTCAATTTCACTGCCTTCGCCATGAGCGGTGGACTGACGATGCTACGGTCTTGCTGAAACATTGCATTGCGTTCAGTTTCATTCTGTGAGTTCGACAGCTACTTGACTAAATGTTGTATTTTCGCCTTACGCGACTTGTTTTTATTTTGTATTCAAAGGTTTTTGAGAGTCGGGGCGAGAGTCATTGTTGCCAGAGTTGATTTGTTATGGTGTCGTTAAATATACAATTCTTCCCGCCTTCAAGATCAGCTTCACCGTCACAGATATGTTCTGGTTTTTGACATGGAAAACGAGTGTTTTTTCACTTGGACAAACACTGAAAATCAACCGCCTGGATGCTTTCTGTGCAGAGCGGCATAGTTTTGCAGACATGATCGGTGACTTAAGTCAATCTGCAGAGCGGCATAGTTTTGCAGACATGATCGGTGACTTAAGTCAATCTGCAGAGCGGCATAGTTTTGCAGACATGATCAGTGACTTAAGTCAATCTGCAGAGCGGCATAGTTTTGCAGACATGACCGGTGACTTAAGTCAATCTGCAGAGCGGCATAGTTTTGCAGACATGATCGGTGACTTAAGTCAATCTGCAGAGCGGCATAGTTTTGCAGACATGACCGGTGACTTAAGTCAATCTGCAGAGCGGCATAGTTTTGCAGACATGATCGGTGACTTAAGTCAATCTGCAGAGCGGCATAGTTTTGCAGACATGATCGGTGACTTAAGTCAATCTGCAGAGCGGCATAGTTTTGCAGACAATGATGATCGGTGACTTAAGTCAATCTGCAGAGCGGCATAGTTTTGCAGACATGATCGGTGACTTAAGTCAATCTGCAATATGTCCACTTTCCGCTTAAAACAACCAGGGTGTTTGTTTTTGGTACGCGTTTAAGAGACAGACAGTGCCTGGTTATCCATTTTCTCTAATACGGTATATGTTTTTATGTTCGTCATCTGTATATTTCTCGTCGCGATATAACCTTCGTGGTTGAAAACGACGTTAAACACCAAATAAAGAAAGAAAGATCTGTATATTTATCTTCGTCGCCGTTGTTTGCGTGTGTTGCCCTTGATGGCGGCGGTGCCAAACAAATGGTAGTGTTATTAGGTCAAGTAACAAAACAAACACAGACACAAAGCACACACACACAAACCCAGACAGATAGACAGATTAAACAAAATACAGAATACAAAAAACCGAGCAAACTGACCGACAGACAGAAACATAGGTAGACAGACAAGCAGGCAAACAGTTAACAGCTGTGAGAACATCAGCTGGATCCTGAGGGATCCATACCTGAAACCTGAGAAAACGATTGAAGAGAGAACTCAGAAAGCATCTCCTTTACTAAGTGTGTTGGGGTAAATGGGGGGGGGGGGGTAAATGGGGGGGGGGGTAAATGGGGGGGGGGAGGGGGGGTGTGAGTGTTGAGAGTGCCATTTCGGAGGCAAACTGAAAAAGCAACACGCAAATGACCAACCAATGAGATTTCTTCTCTGCTCAAAAGTAGTTCAGCTTGGAAGATAATATTCCCAACGGCTATTTGCAGACCAAAAAATGCAAAGGCCAACAAGACACATGATGCTTGTTTGTGTCGACTAATGCGAAAATAAACACTCATAGACTTACTTTTTGTCCCGTAGTCTGAGATGAGTGCTCTGCTCGTAGAGATTGCGGTCAGGATATAGGACTGAAACAGAATGTCCGCAGACGATGTCGATAAGGTAAAAAAAAAACAAGTCGCGTAAGGCGAAAATACAATATTTAGTCAAGTAGCTGTCGAACTCACAGAATGAAACTGAACGCAACGCAACGCAGCAAGACCGTATACTCGTAGCATCGTCACTCCACCGCCCGTGGCAAAGGCAGTGCACGTGGAATGGACAAGAAGAGCGGGGTATTCGTTGCGCTGAGAAGGATAGCACGCTTTTCTGTACCTCTCTTCGTTTTAACTTTCTGAGCGTGTTTTTAATCCAAACATATCATATCTATATATTTTTGGAATCAGGAACCGACAAGGAATAAGATGAAAGTGTTTTTAAATTGATTTCGGGGAAAAAAAATTGATAATAATTTTTATATATTTAATTTTCAGAGCTTGTTTTTAATCCGAATATAACATATTTATATGTTTTTGGAATCGGCAAGTGATGGAGAATAAGATAAACGTAAATTTGGATCGTTTTATAAATTTTTATTTTTTTTTACAATTTTCAGATTTTTAATGACCAAAGTCATTAATTAATTTTTAAGCCACCAACCAATTTGGTTGAAAAATGAGGGCGTGACAGTGCCGCCTCAACTTTCACGAAAAGCCGGATATGACGTCATCAAAGACATTTATCAAAAAAATGAAAAAAACGTTCGGGGATTTCATACCCAGGAACTCTCATGTCAAATTTCATAAAGATCGGTCCAGTAGTTTAGTCTGAATCGCTCTACACACACACACAGACAGACAGACGCACATACACCATACCCTCGTTTCGATTCCCCCTCGATGTTAAAATATTTAGTCAAAACTTGACTAAATATAATCAAAACTTGACTAAATATAAAAAGAGAGAGAGAGAGAGAGAGAGAGAGAGAGAGAGAGAGAGAGAGGAGAGAGAGAGAGAGAGAGAGAGAGAGAGAGAGAGAGAGAGAGAGAGAGAGAGAGAGAGAGAGAGAGAGAGAGAGAGAGAGAGAGAGAGAGAGAGAATACGAATACGAAAGTTTAATTGCTATAGGCCATCGGCCCATGGCAATGGGGATATTACACATCACGAGCAACGAAGGTACTGTACAACAAGTCGCGTAAGGCGAAAATACAATATTTAGTCAAGTGGCTGTCGAACTCACAGAATGAAACTGAACGCAATGCCATTTTACACGTAGCATCGCCAGGCCACCAATCACGGCAAAGGCAGTGAAATTGACAAGAAGAGCGGGGTAGTAGTTGCGCTAAGAAGGATAGCACGCTTTTCTGTACCTCTCTTTGTTTTAACTTTCTGAGCGTGTTTTTAATCCAAACATATCATATCTATATGTTTTTGGAATCAGGAACCAACAAGGAATAAGATGAAAGTGTTTTTAAATTGATTTGGACAATTTAATTTTGATAATAATTTTTATATATTTAATTTTCAGAGCTTGTTTTTAATCCGAATATAACATATTTATATGTTTTTGGAATCAGCAAATGATGGAGAATAAGATAAACGTAAATTTGGATCGTTTTATAAATTTTTATTTTTTTTTACAATTTTCCGATTTTTAATGACCAAAGTCATTAATTAATTTTTAAGCCACCACGCTGAAATGCAATACCGAAGTCCGGGCTTCGTCGAAGATTACTTGACCAAAATTTGAACCAATTTGGTTGAAAAATGAGGGCGTGACAGTGCCGCCTCAACTTTCACGAAAAGCCGGATATGACGTCATCAAAGACATTTATCAAAAAAATGAAAAAAACGTTCGGGGATTTCATACCCAGGAACTCTCATGTCAAATTTCATAAAGATCGTTCCAGTAGTTTAGTCTGAATCGCTCTACACACACACACACACACACGCACGCACACACGCACACACGCACATACACCACGACCCTCGTTTCGATTCCCCCTCGATGTTAAAATATTTAGTCAAAACTTGACTAAATATAAAAAGAAAACTGGGTGGAAAACCGAACCCGGCATTAGTATCCACTTGGTCACATCCAAGTCGACAGTGTCTTTAGTCTGAGACCAATGTCAATGTGATCGATCGCGAATAACGATGCTGTTTATATCAACACAAAGGCAGAGACATTCACAGTCTTTCTCCAGGCTCGAGGAATGTTCGTATTACACGCACATAGTCATGCAAGTCTGTGTTTAGTTGCTCAATTTCTTCCTTGAGGCGGACCCTGTTCACCTGCTGCCCTCTCCGTAGGTAAAGCATGTCCCGTCTCATGTCCTCCGAAGCTGTTTCTGCTGCCACTGGTATTACGTCATACGTTCTGGTTTTAAACATGTCACAGTCAAACACTAGAATACAATCGTCACTTTCAGCAAGCAGCGTTTTCTTGCCATCTTTGGTCTGACATACTATTTTCTCAAACCTATTGTTCCTGAACGTAGATTTCAGCTTTGCTTTCTTGTTCTCAGGCAGCGTTGAAAGTATATCGAACAACGGAGCTTCCTTTGCCCCGACTTCAGAAGACTGGTTGGCGGTGTCAATGTTTTCATGCACACAAGACAGGCTTACTTGTTTGTTGATACACAGCGTGCTATCTGAGTCAGGTGTGTCGTCATTCCTGCGTGAAGAAAGCTCTGCGGCATTCAGAGGGGCGAGCATTGACACAGTGGAATGTGGTGGGGTGGACAAGCTAGGGTCACTGGCACGTGCTTCACGGCGTGAACTGACATCAACATGGACGCTATTTCTGGTTTGACCTAGATCAGACTTATTGAGTACACACTGGTTAATATTGTTTTCCTCGCTCTGATGGTTTGCATCAATTTGAGCTGTAAACTGAACATTGTTTCTGTTCATGCCTACCTTGACACTGTGCTGTTCTGCTCTTTGTTGGTCTCTTCTTTGTTGGGCTGGTGGCTTGCGTCTCCATGCACCGGTCGGTGCGGGTGTCATGGCGAAAACCCGGTCGTCCTTGTCATTTCTAAAGCGGAGAACGAACACTGCTCCTTCATCTGTTCCAGTCACCTTCCACGATGTCACCGTGTTTTTGCACAGTAGGGTGGATAAGATGTCTTCTACAGCAATAGGAAGTCCCATACGACTGGCATTTTGGAGTTAGAAACGCTGATAATTCAGGAGCTCAAAAAACGTGTGTTGCTCCTTTGGCACGCCGGACACAGAGCCCACAGAGAGAGAGAGAGAGAGAGAGAGAGAGAGAGAGAGAGAGAGAGAGAGAGAGACAGAGAGAGAGAGAGAATTGAATTGAATTGAATTGAACTTTATTTTACAAGGATTTAGATTTAAGAGAGAGAGAGAGGGAGAGGGAGGGAGGGAGGGAGGGGGGGAGGGAGGGAGGGAGGGAGGGAGAGAGAGAGAGAGAGAGAGAGAGAGAATACGAATACGAAAGTTTATTCAGTTTTAGGCCAGAGCCCCTTCTGAAGGGTATGCGTCCATATACAACATAATCATAGCAAATATTGTGTTTCATAAATGACCCAAATGTGTATACATCAAACAGCAATACATGTGTACATAGATCATGTCACAGTGATTAATCTTTTCATTCCCTGATAAATATATTGTGCTAATTTGGACATTTGACTGACATTTCCAGTAGACATAAGCAAAGTATATCGGTACATACATGGATGGTTATAATATTTTGGCTTTATCAATAATACTCTTAGGTCACGTAGTGCAGGACAGCAGAACATAAAATGTATTTCATTTTCTTCAGCCAATTTACACAGACGACACAACAAATCTTCCTCACTCCGTACACTATACCTACACCTGTGTACAGCAAGATCCGATACACCGAACCTGAATTTAGTTAATGCACTTTTCACATAGCTGTTCATTTCCATATCTATATACGCTTCAGTACTGCTTGTGGTCTTAAACAATCTGTATGTAGAAAATCGATCACTGCTTTGCATATGGTCGTTCCAGTCTTGCCATCTGCAATCTATCAATCGCTGTCTGAAACATTTCAGAAAACCACCAATACTGTCCACCCCTTGGTTGTACCATACATCTGCAAACCCATGAGAGAACAAACACTTTCGAACATCCGTCGCCCATGTAATCTTGCCATTACAATCTAAATTATAGAGAACTTTGTATGCTTTACATGGGATCTTAGAATTTTCCATTCTTGTTAGTTTTAGCCAATATGTAATGCACTTTACATATGAGTTTAGATATATTGGGAATCTTCCCAATTCACCATACACAAGGTCGTTTGGTGTTCTCATGTCTACATGTAGGAATCGTTTCATGGCGAATAAGTGCAGTTTTTCTATTTCCGTACCTTTTTGGAAAGCCCAAATCTCAGCATCATATTGCACAATCGGTTGAACTTGAAAATCAAACAATTTCGTAAACAATTTGTAAGAACTACAGAGAGAGAGAGAGAGAGAGAGAGAGAGAGAGAGAGAGAGAGAGAGAGAGAGAGAGAGACAGACAGACAGACAGACAGACAGACAGACAGACAGACAGACAGAAACAGAGAGACAGAAAGAGTGAGAGAGAGAGAGAGAGAGAGAAAGAGAGAGGGACGGAGGGGAGACAGACAGACAGAAACAGACAGACAGACAGACAGTTATACAGAGAA
>NC_090246.1:54558778-54568778 GCF_037325665.1 Littorina saxatilis | reverse complement strand
TTTCTTTGACAATCTTGCTTTCCAACCTGACACGGGCCAAACACGTCCAGTCGCCCTGAGCGTGAACACAAACATGGATTTTGTCAAACATGGTCTACAATCCTACAACAACTGCATGGGCACTGGCTAACCTAAACCCGTCCTGTCGCACAAAGGGTGAAGGCAATCATTGCTTTTGTCGAACACTGACAACAATCCTACAACAACCGGACACTGGCTGTATCTTCAAACCGTTCTGTCGCCCAAAGGGTAAAGGCAATCATTGCTTTTGTCGAACACTGGCAACAATCCTACAACAACTGGACACTGGCTATATCCTAAAACCGTCCTGTCGCCCAAAGGGTAAAGGCAATCATTGCTTTGTCGAACACTGGCAACAATCCTACAACAACTGGACAATTGGCTAACCTAAAACCGTCCAGTTGCCCGAAGGGTGAAGGCAAACATGAATTTCGCCAAACATGGGTAATTCAACAATCCTTTGACAACCTGACGCCGGCCAAAATCGTTCAGTCAATCTAAGGGTGACGACAAACATGGATTACGTGAAACATGGGCAACAATCCTGCAACAACCTGACGACGGCCAAACTCGTTCGGTCACGTTAAGAGTATTGACAAATATGGATTTTGTCAAAAATGTCCAACAATCCTACAACAACCTGACACCGGCCAAAATCGTTCGGTCACTCTAAGGGTGTCGACAGTTGTTGCGGCCCTATGCTCCACAGGGAGTCTACAGGAATAAGTCAAGGGTGTCGACAAAAATGGATTCCGTCAAACATGGGCAACAATCCTACATGCATACATACAGTTTGGCAACACACATCCAAAATCACAGTAAGTCACTCGCAGTACTCTTGAGCTGGGGAGGAGAATTTCGAAATCCCGATACAGTGAGTGGACAGCGGGTGTCATCCGAATCAACAGCATCAACCCTGTATAACCCTCGTGTCTCTCTCCAAAATCCCCATCACATGATGAGGGCGTGGGATCAGTAATGGTGACCCTGTCCATTCTCGTTGACCAGTGTGAAGGTTAACCATCGGTCAGCTTGTCCTTTACAAAATGTTTTTGTTCTTCTATTGTATAGCCTTTTCAACGTGTTTGGGAATAAAACCTTGGTTTATACATGAAACCGTGATACAGTCTTTGAGGACTTCCAGATGGACAGGGATATGTTGATTTGAAGGTATTGCGTTGATGTTGTTTTTGGTGTTGCTATTGTTGTTGATATTGTTGTTGTTGTTGTTGTTGTTGTTGTTGTTGTTATTGTTGTTGCCCATAGTTCTAGAACGGGACAGTAAAACAGTGGTGCCAATGAACGAAGCATGAGAAAGCTTCATGGAATGTGGTAGTGCTACTACGCTGACTGGACATCGACCTTCGTCTGAAGCAACTGTGTCAAGACGTGTATGGCCCTCGTGTCTCTTTCCATAACACTCATCGCACGATGACGGCGTGGGGTCAGTGATGGTGACCCTGTCCATTCTCGCTGGTCAGTGTGAATGTCATCCAGTTGTATCCTTGTCCCTTTAACCTTCTCTTATTGTCTTCTTTTTCTGGGTTTTCCATGACAGCGTTGATAATGCTGTGCGCAGGAAAGAACATAGGTTCAGCTATTTTTTTCTTGCGGGGTTCACACTCACTTTCAATCTAACAGAATTTTGAAATGTAAATCAGCGCTGTCATGCAGTGAGTTTTCCTAATGCTGCTACGGGTTCCAATCGCGGTTCCATCAGATGAATAACGGCACTTATGAGCAATAAACAAGATGATCACAATGTTCTGATTGTTTCAATGCATGCAGGTACCTTCAGGTAATTTTTGTTTCAACAAGCGACAAAACTGTTCAAGCAAAAAACCTGCTGCGTTTTCTTACAGGCCGTTTATTGATGAGGAAAAACAAAGAAGTACATTCGAGATGATCGCTTTGCTTGGATCTCTGAATCCTCGACCGCAAGTACGCACATGTATCTTGCGAGTTAATTTCTTTGACGGCTTTCTATCACAGAGGGCAAGGAAAGGAAGACATGATTGCAGTATCGGACTAGCCGGTGAGAGAACAACGCCAACACTTACAAACGAACGCCAATTAATCAATTCATAAGGTACTGATTTTGACGAGAGGATCTTACCAGGATCAACACTGAGTACGTACAACATGGATTTCCAATCAGCTGATGATCTTCTCCAGAAGAGCAAGGCAGTGGTTTAACGGTGTTCCATCAAAATATGACAGCGCTACGTACATGATATTATCTGTGTGAATCTTTGGGTCTGTGCATCCGTGTGTACTCGTACGAACAATTCTACGATCATGAGATAGCACATTTGACGATAAGATCTTACAAAGGTCAAGCTGGATTCCCACATGGACTTTCGCGTAGCTAGTGATCGTCTCCAAAAGAGCAAGACAGTACGTGACTCTATCAAAAGACGCTCTATCAAAAGACGGTATGATCTTACACTGATTAACGTGGGCAGATAGCACATTTGACGATACGATCTTCCAGAGGTCAGCCCGGATTTCCACATGTACCTCGGCGTATAATTGCGATCGTCTCCTATAGAGCAAGACAGTGACTCTGTCGAAAGATGACATATAATGTGCCTGTGCGAGTCTATGTCTTTGTGTCTTGTGTGTACACTGTTCAGCCACTTCGATTATAACATTTGGTAGGGGTCAACAACTTACAGGGGTCAACAAAGATTTCCGCCCAGCTCACGATTTTCTCTCCAATAGCCAGTGGCGGTAAAGTTGCTTTATGAAAGGTTGACAGCGCTGCATGTCTGTGTCAATCTGTACTGTTCATGCCCCCGTGTGTACACCCGTGAACGCTTTTCGAACCATGCCATCATCATATGCCTCATTTGACGGAACAATCTCAATAGGATTAGCCTGAACTTCTGCATGGATTTCCCCACAGAATAATGATCTTCTCCAAAACGGCAAGTGGTTTCACTCTGTTCTGTCACAAGACGACACAACGTTCTATGTGTAGGCCTACTGTTCACGCGCGTACGTGAACGCTATTCAAAACCAGCGATGATGCAGATACCACATTTGACGGTATGATCTTACACGGATCAGCGTGGAATTATACATGCAATTCCGCACAGCTTATGATCGACTCCGGAATGGCAAGTGGCTTCACGACGTTCTGTCAAAAGATGACAGCGCTATATGGATCTACCGAAGCACACGGCCAGTGACCATATAATGAGAAATAAGAAAGCGCATCAATCATTAGCTGCATAGCTTGTTAGTTTAAGGGACAGGCGGCTGCATTCAGCCAGTGCTTTGACAGCTTATCTCTCCTTGAAATTGATGGAAGGAAGTATATGTGGAGACAGAGATAGAGAGAGGTAGAGGGAGAGAGAGAGGGAGAGAGAGGGGGGAGGGGGGAGGAGAACTTTGAACGTTGAACTTTATTTATTTATCGAGGGTGACAGAATAGGCAAAGTATACATGCTTTTTTTCGTCCGGCCCTCGCCCATTGAGGGTAACTCGATTAATAACAAGAAGAAATAGAAGTTAAGTTAATTACAATACAATGTATATAATTCAAAACATAAACGAGTACTTACCAAGTCGAAGTTTGTGTAGAATTCCATGATGCAGTTTACAGGAACGGAGGGATATGTGAGAGTGCGCATGCGCTAGGCTAGCCATATTTTACAGCATAGATCATCAAAGCGTAAACCACATACTCTTTGATGATCTACAAAGTTTTACAACAACAAAAGTTAAGTTGTAAACAGAGGGTGGGTTTTATTGAGGGAGGGCACATATCCCTCCGTTCCTGTAAACTGCATCATGGAATTCTACACAAACTTCGACTTGGTAAGTACTCGTTTATGTTTTGAATTCCATTTCATGCAGTTTACCGAAACTACGGTTTATGTGAGACTTCAAAGTTGTTGTTGTCAAACTTCCATTTCAACATTCATTGATTCACTCACATTTTAGAAGATAAATGTTTCTTGTTCTGATCACTTTATTAATTCTAAAAGTAGCAGAGGTATGAGTATTATATTCAGAATACTCGAAACAATCTACTGCACATTTCAAAATCAATGACACTTTCGTATCAAAAAACAAAACCATTAATGCTTTCTGCATCAAGAAAGTTTTCTTTTACAACCGTACACATTATTTCACCCTTTTTCTGTGACATTTGTGCATCAATAATAAATTCATCAATGCTTTTTTGCATCAATAAAGTTTTCTTTCACAACAGTGCTTGTCTACACACTTTTCTTTCCATAGTAATTCAAGATTGTGTTCTTTTTCATCTGACTCTGCAAGGGTTTGTCATAGAATTGTTTGAATGTTTTTGCATTGGTCCAACCAGCTGCTTTGAGAATATCACCAAGAGGTACACCTGACCTCTTCATTGCTGATGACGCTGCACATCTAAAGCTGTGTGGTGTATAACTTGACAATCCAGCTCTCGCTAATACTGTCCGTAACCAGCGAGAAATTGTGTCCCTTGATGCTGGTTCATGAGGCGGTTTGTAACACAACAACAGTTTACCGCTCTGATCAACTCTCAGTTTCTTTGTGCGTTCAATGTATTCTTTCAAGCACTTGACTACACAAACTTGCTCATCCACAGTATATACTGGTAAATCTAAATTTTGCTGATGATACCCAGGTCTTGTGTGTTTCAACTTTTCTGTCATGTAAATAACACATTTATTCTCTAAAAAACAAACAGATTCTAGGTTCATCAAATGAAGAGTTTGCACCCTTTGAGCAGATGCCAACAAAAGTAAAGCCGATACTTTCAGCGTTATGTCTTTCAATGAAAGCTGAGCATTGTCTGGAAGAGTCTTAAAGTATTTCAAAACATCACCAACATCCCATATCTTGGAATGCCTTGGCATTGGTGTCCTGAGTTCAAAAACTCCCTTCAAAAATCTCACAACCAAAGGATGAGTACCAATTGTAGATTTATCTGACATCAAAATAACTGAAGAAAGTGCACTTCTGGCAGTATTAATTGCACTGTAACCTAATCCAGCTTCAAAGAGATCAGTGAGAAAACTTAACACTAGATTTACAGAGGGACGCAAGGGATCACTTGACCGTTGAGCACAAAAGGATCGCCATCTCGCAAGATAACAGGCATATTGTTTCTTGGTTGTACTTCTCCATGAAGCACAGATGATGCTTTGAGTCTTTCCATGAAGGCCTCGTGTCTTGAGAGATTGCCTGATAAGACACAAGCCAGGAGACGTAGTTTTCTCTGAAGTGGATGTGCTGCATTGCTGTGTGGTAAAGTCAGAAGACGTTTCCCTTTCGGAAGAATCACAGGTTCCTGGACTAGCAACCGCAGAAGCTGGGGAAATCACACCGCGGTTGGCCACAGGGGAACAATCAGCATGCCGTCTGCCCGGTCTCTCCTCCACTGCATCAGCACCCTTTGAATCAGACTGAAAGGGGGAAATGCATATATCAGCCATTTTGACCAGTTGTGTTCAAATGCATCGACTGCATACGCTTCTGGATCATGTCCCCATGACATGAAAGGTTTTACCTGAAAATTCAACCTTGAGGCAAAGAGATCAATTTCTGGATTCAGCAGTCTCTCTTTAAGCCTATGAAATACAACATCACTCAATTTCCATTCTGTACGGTCATTGAACTGACGTGACTGCATATCTGCTTCAGTGTTACATTTCCCAGGAATATGTGTAGCAGATAACCAAATCAAATTATCTTTACACCAAATCCAGATTCTTTTAGCCAATGCATTACATCCATGTGAATGTGATCCTCCCATATTCTTTATGTAGGCAATAGCACAAGTGTTATCTGATAACACCAAGACATGTCTCCCTGTGAGTTTTGCTTTGAAACTTTTCAGTGCATATTCTATTGCCAGTAATTCAAGCACATTTATATGAAAAGCTCTTTCATTCATTGACCATCGTCCCCCTGTTTTCAGGTCTCCACACACTGCGCCCCAACCTCCTGTAGAAGAAGCATCAGTCTGGATTGTTATGTCATGGCATGCATTTTGCACTGTATGGTATGACTCATCAATGTTCTCAATCCACCAATCTAACTCTGAACAAGCATTGTCAGATAGATTAGCTAAAGACTCAAAATTTCCTTTTGCTACTTTAAGGGCATCAGACTTGTCTTTTTCTAACTGTCTGAAATACAGAGGTCCCCACCTATTAGCAGGAAAAGTGGCAACCAACATTCCAATGACTTGAGCCAGTTCTCTGATTCTGATTCTTTTCTTTCCCTTGAGTCTAAAACAGGCTGCCTTTATATTCTGCCTTTTTTGCTCTGGAAGTGATACAGTCATATCTTCAGAATTCAACCAAAACCCAAGGTATTTTAACCGTTTGCTTGGATTGAGAACAGATTTGTCATCATGTATTGTGAAACCAAGAGATTCAAAGAGTTTTACTGTCTCACTGACATTCACTTCACATTCTTCAACTGTGTCTGCCTGTAAATAACAATCATCAATGTATGAGGTAGACAGAAAACCTTGTGCCCTCAACTTTGCATACACTGGTTTTAGCAGCTTTGTGAAGTACCTTGGACAGTTACTCAAACCATTTGGAAAGCATGTATACTGAAACATTTGTTCACGCCATCTGAATTTTAGAAACTTTCTGAACTGATGTTTGACAGGAACTGAATAGTAAGCGTGTCTAAGATCAACTGAGGCCATATAACAGTCTTTAGTCATCATTTGTGTAGCAGTTGACAAGTTATCCATTTTAAAATGTTCGTACGCAACGGATTCATTGAATCTTTTCAAGTTCAAAATAAGCCGATGTGACCCATCTGGCTTTTCAACAAGAAAAATAGGTGAAACCACCTCATCTTCTTCTGGTTTTGATGGCTCAATGACATGCATACCCAAAAGATGTTCTACTTCTGCATCCATTATCTGAAATAAGTGACCAGGAACTTGATTTTTGGCCTCATGCTGAGTTTCCACCTTCTCAATGTCTTCACTCAAAGGAATTTCTGTTCCCTGTACCATATCTAGAATAAAGGAATCAGATGTCAATTTCTTCCAATTGTGAACAAAATGTTTCAGTTTACCTGCTTCAAATGTGGCATTCTTTATTTCACATACCTCTTTGTTGTCTACTCTGCTTGCCTGCTTGTCGTTGTGCCGGAGAAGAATGGTCTCCCTTGACTTCTCCCTCTCCCCCTGAACTGAGCTCCTCTCTTCCCGTTCCAGTTCCACCTTCCTCTTCCTCTCCATTCGGAGTTTTTTGGTGCATACTGACGGGATGGGAAATATTTTTGCCCTCTACTTGATTGAGTAAAGGCAAGTCCAAGTTTGGTTGTACAGTCAATATCAGCACACGCTGACTTGAGATCATCCCCAAATAGCCACTGAGTGACTGGTATGTTTGAAGATGCCAGTTTTCTGTATTTTCTGTTCACATTTTGTCCAGACAGTATTTTTGCTCTTCTGTCCAGTGACATGTCATACGCTGTTTTCAGTATCAGCCCACTTGCCTCAGCAATTGTTTTGATCAGCTTTTTCTGTTCCTCACTGGCAACCCCCATTTTTAGGGACACATCCCAGGCCACAACAAGAGCATTGTTGGCCGTGTACAGTAACTTCTGTTGACGTTGTGATTTTAAGTCATACGTTTTGGCACTGTGTTCCATCAAACCCCAGATTTCGGGATTCACTTTTGGGACGCCTGTCTCAATGTTCTTTGGGCGTTTAAACTCTCTTTCTTTTTGCTTCATCTTTTCTTCGGTCATCTGACCCTTTGCCATCACTGATACAAGTTTTGCAATTCGATCTGCAACTTCATCACCAAGAGTCTCAGAAATGTCAAAATCTTGCTCCAGTTCATTCATAATTTCACTCTCATTGGGGTCGTTCAGTTCAGCCTCGGGTCGAGATTCTGATGCTTGAGTTTTACACATTTCTTCAAGAAGGTGATCGAAATCATCCCCAGTCTCCACAGATTGTTCGTCATCACTGACGTCACGTTTTCTCTTTTTCGATTGTTTCGAGTCGCCATCTTTGTCTACCACCATAGTTAGAAACTTCAAAATTTTCTCATTTTGACTCTTCATCTTTTCCCAATCCGAGATTGGTAGAGTGACTGTTTGTGGTTTTTCCTTTCCACCCGTGTCGGGTGCGTGGATCAAGTCATTCAATTCTGAGTCCGAATCGAGTTCCAACTCTACTTGTCTCTCTGTCATCGCGACTCGCGGTTTTTTCGAACTCGGCACGATAAAGGATAAAGCACTTACTTTGTCCAGCAGAAACAATCAATTTCACACACAAAACACAACAGGTTACGTCGATTTCCGGATGAAAATGAAGTTTTCTACGCCGAAAATTCCCACATGCTGCCCATGGCCGCCATTACACATACGGGTATGGCTAGCCTAGCGCATGCGCACTCTCACATAAACCGTAGTTTCGGTAAACTGCATGAAATGGAATTAACATGTCAAACAATTACAAAAAAACCCATTTCAAAATGCATTATGAATATCAAGCAATGATGTAATATTATCACATAATTATTTACTTGTTTCCAAGAGAAAGGAGAGAGAGAGATATATATATATATAATATAATATATATATATATATAATATATATATATATATATATTATATATATATATATCCCATGACCTCCCTTCTTTGTCTCTGTTACTTCAGTATGGGTATATATGTTGTATTTTTATAGCTCAATAAATACATCATGGACTCAAAAAAATATATGATAGTGCAGATTCCGATTTGGGCGAAGAACTACTTTGCTCCCGACCTTTGACCTCGCGCCGAACAATGTGACACATTTGTATGAAGTTCCAAAATCGTATTGCACGGCTCAGAAAACCATATCAGTTGCACGCAAAAATGAATCTCAGAACTGATCTGATGTATGAGATGCAATAAGCAAACGTTTCTTTCATTATGAAAGCAATGCAGGTGGGAAAAAACGAACATTCAACTTACAAGATAACCAGATGCTAGCGAACCAAAACAAAAACACGAGTACCCTCCCCTTGCTTCGTTAGCAGACGACTTTTGAGAATCTGTCAGACCGTCCTTACCTGGCACGGTTGGGCTTCGCTATCATCAGCTGTTTCACGTGTTTTGCGAGCAAGTCTACTCTTTTGCCTGGCTCTGCAGTAAGTCCACATTGGCGATGAAGGTATCTAAGAACTTAACATGTGTGTATTTTTCCGTAATCCAGTCATATTCTTTCAAAATGCAATCAAGCGGCGGTGACAGACTTGGGTCCTGTTTTCATCGCATCAATACCAGTTTAGGTTCATGCAAACACACTCGCAAAACAGTTTATCATGTAGATACATTTCAAATAGGGAGCAAATGGTTAAATCTACATATGTGTTCCCTAAAATTTGCTTCTCTGTCAATAAGACTAATTGTATAATAATGCGTTCGAAAAAAACAACGTGGAATCGATTCTGAATCGAGTCGAGTAAGCCAAATGGGGGCCAAACCGGTTTCCCCGTTCCGCCGACCTGAAACGCAAAAGAATTGTGCGCTTCAACTAAATGGATTTCTATACGACTTCATTACTTTCTTGCAACTTATGAACCTTTACTTAACGCTTTTAAACGGTCTGAAAGTAGTGTTACCGCGTACTTATAGATGCACTCATTCGTTTTATTTTTTCAGCGACGGTCACTTAGTTTAAGGTTGCAAAAAGGCCATGTCTCGCTGAAAACACTGTTTCACACTCCACAGATCGCAAAAGTGCCGCTAGTAGTCTACACTTTGTGTTTGATGGTAGAATGGGATATACAGATTACAACACTCGTGGTTTTTTATATGGCTTGTATTTCAGTCAAGACCCAGCGGGAATATCAATCGAGAGCCACTCGCCAAAGGCTCGTGTCTCCCGATGATATTCATCCGCTGGGTCTTGACTGAAATACAAGCCATATAAAAAACCACTCGTGTTGTAACCTATACATATATATATAATATATATATATATATGTATA
>NC_090246.1:54542868-54555368 GCF_037325665.1 Littorina saxatilis | reverse complement strand
TGATTTCTTCCTTTTGATGAACAAAAAATATCATTTTTGAAAAAAAAGGACTTACTCGGTTTTGTCAGCACACGGCATAATTGCTTTGATGCAAATAAGACGGGTGGAGACGATGTGTCTCATTGGAATAATTATTTCCTATATTGAGTTGTGTGTGTGTGTGTGTGTGTGTGTGTGTGTGTGTGTGTGTGTGTGTGTGTGTGTGTGTGTGTGTGTTTATTGGGGGACAGCTTTGGAAAGTTTGTCCAGTTGAATTCAGACACAGACGACGAGAGAGAGAGATAGAGAGAGACAGATACAGGGAGAGATTTAAAGGGAGAGGGAGATAGTACTAAACACAGACACACACACACACACACACACATACACACACACACACACACACACACACACACACACACACACACACACACACACACACACACACACACACACATGTGCTGGCGCACATATTTCACTCCAGTTCCATTGGCAGAAACATTCCAGCCATGCAGCCATCGTAAAACCTAAGTGTTCTTTCATCAAAACGCCGGCAATGCGGGACGCCATGCATACAAAGTAACTCATCTTTTAGTTATTAGCCCATATATGGGTGCAGGCGCATTCTGTAAAATTAGATTTTTCTTTGTGGTCCCAAAAAAAACCAGGAAGTCTCCCCAAGAAAAAGAAAAAAAAAGAAAAAAGAAGTAACAAAAAAATAGGAAAAAGGGATAAGAGAAATAAACCATCCGACTGTCACTGTCCGTACACACGAACAATGATGTTCTCCTTGAAAATGTATGTATCCCTTGTCCTAACCGCACAAGAACGACATCAAGATAGCATTTCATGTCCTGCATTTCACGGTTTCAAAGGTGTTTTTTTTTAATCCCATTACTTAAAATGAAATGGGCATAGCCCATTACTGTAAAGACTGATATTTCTCGGACCTTGATTCACTTGGAACTTCGGATGCATTGTGTGCTTGAAAAATAGTGTATTTTCAACAGAACTAATATGAGATAAATTATTTTCAGTCAGAATGCGTTTTGTTTTGTATTGTGTGTGTGTGTGAAAATGGAGGTTTTCCCACAACATGACACTGTTAAATCAAACAAACAGCGGAATTCTAGAACTATTTGAAAACAGTGTGTCGTTGGGGAAAGTTCCCTAGAATGTTTTATTTTCTTCAAAAATGTTTTATTCAGGCAATTTTACAATTTGTCATGCAATGCATTGAAGTCAGATAATAATAGAGTGGATATGACGAACTAGATGAATACCCGCTTCGCCGGGTACGGCTGCGCCGGGAAGAAGTCGAGCCGAATACCCGGCTGCGCCGGGGACCCGGCTATGCCGGGTGTACGCCGGCTTTGCCGGCGCACCGCACGGAGGAAGGGAGATAAACGCGGCTGAAAACACTGGAGAAGATAAGGAAGAGTTACTGGGAATGGATCCAGAGAAAAACCAAAATCGGTTCAGCGCTGCGCGCTGAGAGCACGTGTTGAAATATCTCATCGATGAGGTTGTGTCCGGGGTGTAGCTGAATACGGTCTCCAAATTTGAAAAAGATCCACCGAGAACTTTGGCCGTGCATCGCGAACAGACACACAGACACACAAACACTATATATAGATACTATAGGAATACCCGGCTTCGCCGGGGTGAATCGCGAGACAGAGACAGACAGCGTGGCGGTTCACAACAATCACCTTTGAAGGAGAAGTCCGGTCAAACGGGATTGAGAATTTTAGAGCTTATTTCTTAGCCCTATATTATCTGTTATGGCTTCTCAAATGCCAGAACATACAGACAGACAAAAGCCGCTAGACCCCATCACAAACAGAACTCTACAATCCACAGGTGTGCCCACACACACACACAAACACACACACACACACAGAAGCCGTATATATATATGTATATCTATATCTATAAATATATAGAGATAGATGACAGTGTATTTTTCGCGTGGCTATAAATTGATTCGACCTTTTCACTTGTACAGTAAGGACAACTTACGGGTACATGCAAGGAAAGCCCACAACTTCTAAGGCGAACAACTCTGCAGAGTCTGCTGTGAAGGGCGACGGTAGTCTCCCTGTCACACTCGACCCCCTTTGAATGAACTTAAATCCCTCCCAGGTGGAATGGGAACAGCACGAAAATGATTCAGTGACCAAAACACCACAATCACCTTTGAAGGCGAAGTCCACTCAAACGGGATTGAGAATAACTGTTATGGCTTCTCGAAGGAAGGCCTGAACATACTGACACACCAATGCCGCTAGACCACATCACAAACAGAACTCTACAATCCACAGGTGTTGCCCACACACACACACACACACACACACACACAGAAGCCGTATATATATATGTATATCTATATCTATAAATATATAGAGATAGATGACAGTGTATTTTTCGCGTGGCTATAAATTGATTCGACCTTTTCACTTTTACAGTAAGGACAACTTACGGGTGCAATCGTGACATTCTAAAAATAGTAACGTAGTAACGGGAATATGGATTGACGCCACACGAAGGAAGGGAGATAAACGCTGAAAACACTGGAGAAGATAAGGAAGAGTTACTGGGAATGGATCCAGAGAAAAACAGAGAAAAACCAAAATCGGTTCAGCGCTGCGCGCTGAGAGCACGTGTTGAAATATCTCATCGATGAGGTTGTGTCCGGGGTCTCTCTGAATAAGCCCACCAAATTTGAAGCAGATCCATCGAGAACTTTGGCCGTGCATCGCGCACAGACACACAGACACACAGATACACAGACACACAGACACACAGACACTAGTCGTATATATATATAGATACAAACATATTCAATACAATATACAATCAATTATAATAAACGCTGTTCCAAAAGGGTAAAATATGAAGCCCACTGTAGCCTAAATTTTCCATAATTCAAATCTGTATAGGGGATATGTTTATCAATCTTGTATGTATAGGCCAGTTCCTTTAATGTTTTATTTTCGTTCTGTCAGCTCAACATCCGAGCTTCTGTACCTTCCCTACTATGATTGGGATCAATCTGTCTGTCAGGAACAATACTGCCATCATTCCAGACGTTAGTGACTATATATAACCGGCTGAAAAGTAAAGAATCTGTATCGTGGACACAAAGAAATAGCGGCGATTCGCTAACGAGGATACGGTTTGCAATTTGTACCCTGCATGGAACAATCACAACGTCTGGTCTTCTATCTGCATTGTGAACTAACAATGTCAGATGGATCATGCCTGGGCATTGGCTTCCAGACGTCAACTAACTGACCACTTATATGTGAGGGTCAGACTTATAGAACACTACCACTTAGTGAATCGTTTGATGTATTGTATTGCCTGTTTAAAAGGGCAGATTCGAACAATAATGTTTATTATCACAACGCTATAGGTGTATGGTAATATGATATTTACATTGAACATTCCTGCAACGAAATGTGGTGATGGGGGGTGGGGGGGGGACTTCATTCCAGACGACTTCCAAATACATTTAAGATACCGGAAGCATCTCGTTTTGGCGGCTTAAGAGATGATATGATGCAAACAGTGCTTAGTAATGCGAAGTGTGTGTGTGTGTGTGTGTGTGTGTGTGTGTGTGTGTGTGTGTGTGTGTGTGTGTGTGTGTGTGTGCGTGTGTGTGTGTGTGTATTGATATGCGTGTGTAGAAGTACATGTGTGTTGGTGTGTGTGCAACGTGGCGTTCTATTTGTGTTGCGAGGTGTGGTATCGGTTACCACCAATTTGGCAAGCGTGTACGAGTATATAGTCTGGTTGTTTACATCGCGTTTGTCATCACAACAGCTCGTTTAGTGTTCTACCTCATTTGAACCACTTCAACTGAAGTAAACAAGCACTAAATGTATGTAGCAAAACTCATTTATAACCTCAAGGTTGTTCCTACTGGCCTTCGGTCCAGCGCAGGGATATCTTTTGCTGGTCGAGGAAACGCGGACACATTTTTTTAAAGTCGATCCAAAACGTTACCATAATTTCGTAGGTGAGATGGGGAATGGAGGGGGATGTTGGGGGTGGGGGGTTGGGAGGGGCGGGATGGACACTTAAGATTGCTGCGCTTAAAACAAATACAGAAAATGGCCAAAATGTATATGGTCATTTTGACAATTGCCGAAAAATAAAGTGTGACATCCTTGTTATTATGGTGTACTTGAAGATAAATTCGATCAGGTGCAAAGTTTAAACTTAATTTCCCGTATCTTTTCAGGAAGAATTATTCTGTCAGCCGATACGTATCTCTAGTCCGATTACTGTATTTCGAAACAAATTCGTAATTTTCTCGGACACACAGTTACTAGCTTCGAATAAGATCCTGGCTTACGCTAAGGCAAGTACTTACAATCCAAAATGTACATCGTTAGGAACAGTTGTCATGCCAACTCTCCGAACCACAACAAAAACCATGCTGTGGGTTTTTTCTCAGAAGTTCAAGGGGACCCCGCCTATTTTTCGATTCTCACGATCGAGTTGGGAATAAATGATACAAAAGTGACATATTTAAGGAAACGCAGATGTGAGCCAAACTCTTGCAAAAGATGCAGATAAACGGTTATTACGGGGGCAGCATTAATTGGAAATGACATTGGCAACCGTCCATTTTAACGCGTAGATTTTTGTTTGACATATTCCCCCGTGTCAAATATAATGTAATCAGTTAATTTGATCAACCGAGTGGCATGATACATCGATTGATCGTTTTTATTATCATTATTTTTTAAAATTATTGTTAAAACCAGTATCCTTTTTGTAAAGTGATAACGATTTGAACAATAGTGAGTGATGACACTGGTCGAAAAGTGTGACCGACTGTGGAAGCCATCTGATGGTTTATTGAGGCATAAAAGGAAGATATGGAAGCTAAAGTAAAATGTACTTATTCATAAGAGTTTGAATAAAATGTACTGACTGAACTGGCGTTTTCTACTTCTCTCTGTTCTGTCATTGCCGTCGTTTCCTGTTTTATGGGACGCAGGTGGTTTCATGGACGTATGTGACAGATTGAAGACATATGTTACAATCCCGTGAAAAGAACCGAACGAACCAGTAAAGAAAAAAGGTCCCCAAAATAATATACACGTTTTAAATTTCACTCTCAAAATCTGTTGAAAACAAGAGATGGCTGGCAGAAAATCGTAACCAGTGGACTCAGGTTTATTATCAAACAGACATTTTTTTCATTATAGGACTCTTGTAGGTGTCCCTGACATATGGTAGCTTTATGTTGCAAAGTCATGAATATAATTGCAATGAATCAGATAGAAAAATAACCACTGACAAATACACGTTTTGTATTTCACTCAACAACTCTGATATGAACGATATTCAAATAATAATCTCCCTAAAACATTCGGAAGATCGATGATGGACAATCGCAGGCAATAGTACGGGTTAAGTGGACACAGGTTTTATATGAAATAGACTGAGAGTTTGTTCTTCGTGAGAGACCCCATCTGGGTGAATATAACAGAGTGTACGCATATGTTACAGTGTTCTAAAAAGAACCAGAGAGAAGTGAAACTGAAGAAGACGCGTTATCTTCTTCTTCTTCTTCGTTCATGGGCTTAGACTCCCACGTTCACTCATGTTTTTAGCACGAGTAAATTTGTACGTGTATGACCGTTTTTACCCCGCCATTCAGGCAGCATACGCCAATTTTGGGGGAGGCATGCTGGGTATTTTTGTGTTTCTATAACCCACCGAACTCTGACATGGATTACAGGATCTTTTCCGTGCGCACTTGGTCTTGTACTTGCGTGTACACACGAAGGGGATTAAGTTACTAGCAGGTCTGCACATAAGTTGACCTGGGAGATCGGAAAAATCTCCACTCTTAACCCACCAGGCGGCAGCGACAGGGATTCGAACTCACGACCTCCCGATTAGGAGGCCGATGTTTTACCACCACGCCACTGCTCCCGTCGGGACGCGTTATGAAGTTCACTCCGAATTCAAGAAGATGGATGGCTTACAATATTCTAAGGGTCAAATGGACAACAGTTCTGTATTCAAAAGACTGACAGTTTGTCCTGCGTGAGAGAACCCTTGTGAACGTGTGTGACAGATTGTAAGAATATGTCGCAATGTCATGACAAGCATTTTAAAAGGACCAGTCAGAGAGAAAACTGAAGAAGACACGTTATAAACTTCACTGTACTGCTCTGATACTAAAGCTTTTGAAATTGGAAATATTTCAAGGAGATTGATGGTGGACAACCGTAACCAATAGCAAGAGCTGAGTGGGCTCAGGTTTAATATAACATACACAGCAAATCCTTTCCCGTGAGACGACCCTTTTGGATACATACGACAGACTGTAAAATTATATGTCACAGTGTTTCGAAAAGAATAGAAAATGGCCAGTCACAGAAACAATGAAAAAGAAACGCTTCGAATTTTCCTCCTTGCTGATCTTTTACAAAACAGTTTAAAACAAAAACAAAATTCAAGGAGACGGATTGCGGACAATCGTCACCAATACAAAGGGCTTATTGGACACAGGTTTTGTATCATATAGACTGTGAGTTTGCTCTACATGAGAGGATCCTTCTGTTCCATCTGTCACCCTATACTCCCTTCGCCTTTCTTGTGTAACTAGATATTCTCCTCAGCTAGCTCTTTAAAATCATCGTCCATGACATTTTTGTGCGGCCTGTAGGCCCTTTTTGGTGTCTTTTGTTCCATGAGACATTTTTTGTTCTTGCCTTTCTGTTCCTTTCTATGCAGTAATCGAATCTGGCCAAAGAAGTGTAGACGGTGCAGTTGTTGGAGTGGGCACTCCACGTTTTTCTGTCACAAGATATTCTTCCTGAATGTCCCTGGACATTGTCGTCCGTGATTGTTTTGTTTTGTACGACTAAACTCTTTCACACGTCTGTGTTATGGGCTGTCTTTTGTTCTCATTGAAACTTTTTGTTCCCTTCTCCCTTTTCCTTCCAAAGAAATAACCGAATCTGATCAAAGAAGTGTCTGCGATGCAGTTTTTACATTGGGCACTCCACATTTATCTGTCACAAGATAATCTTCTCGAATGCCTCGTGGACATCTAAACGTATTCTTTTTTCTTTTCTTTACAGGCTGAACTCTTTAACACGTACGTTCCATGAAGGCTTTTTTGCTGTCACCATCGAAGCCGTTCCTACTGTTTGCTTCCTTTTTCTTTGAATGTAGAAATTGAGTAAGCGTACCTGATACTATTGAAAGTGGTCACTCCACATTTATCGGTCTCAAGAAAACCGTTTCTGTCCTGCTGCCACCTGAGCATCGTTGTGATAGTTGTTTTTTGAAATGCTTAACTCTTCTACATTTACGTTTCGTGGACTCGTTTTATCGCCAGCGAAGCGGGTTTGCCATTTTCGTACTTTTCTTTGAATTCAACAATCGATTTTGCTTAAAGAAGTGTCAGGTTTATTGCGTTCAAAGTGGTCACCAAGAGAGAAACCCGAATTGTAAAAAATCGTCATAATCAGGAAATGATTGTCTCGCGGCTATTGGTGCAGTCAGAGTGACGGGCGCTGTGGCGGGGTGGTAAGACGCCGGCCTCTTAATCGGAAGGTCAAGGTTCGAATCCCGGCCGCGGCCGCCTGGTGGGTTAAGTGTGGAGATTTGTCCGATCTCCCAGGTCAACTTATGTGCAGACCTGCTAGTGGCTTATTCCCCTTCGTGTGTACACGCAAGCACAAGACCAAGTGCGCACGGAAAAGATCCTGTAATCCATGTCAGAGTTCGGTGGGTTATAGAAACACAAAAATACCCAGCATGGCTGGCTGCCTTAATGGCGGGGTAAAAACGGTCATACACGTAAAATTCCACTCGTGCAAAAACACGAGTGTACGAGGGAGTTTCAGCCCACGAACGCAGAAGAAGAAGAAGAAGGTGCAAAAAAAACCGCTTCGTGGAACCCCCCTGTTAATAATTAACCTCCCGCGTTTTAATACTCCTTTGCTTTTTAGACCCTCTTTTCTCATATTTTCTATTCATAACCTCTGTAAATGTTCACTCGTTTTCCCTTCTGTTTTGACCTGATTTTCTCTGATTTTAAGAGGTTCTAACAAAAGAAAATGGGGGGGGGGGGGGGGAGGTAGCGCACATCCTTTCCGTACCAACACCTGCAACCTCTGTATACACTATTCCCCTCTGAACAAACCACGTATTCCCGGCCCACTGTTCAAACCCCTCTCCCCGTGTCGGTACTTTCAACCACAGAAGGCTTTGTCTGGTTTCTCTCTGAACAAAACCCTGAGGATCTCATTATTAGACAGCCCCTTTTTAAAAAGAAAGCATTATCCGCTTCATCACGGCACAGTATCAAAAGGCTTTCGGGGAAGATTTTGACATAATGTTAACGGGTTACGCCGATGTACTAAGCTTCTTGATACGCCAGAGTAGGATTATTCCTCGTTTGGATTGGGAGAATTTTGAACAGATACAACGACCATTGGCTGGTCTGAGGAACTACATCAAAGAAACCGTCCTTTGTTAATTTGACTCAGTACGCATATCCATGCCAACAACCCTTATTCTATATACATTTTTACATTTAGTCAAGTTTTGACTAAATGTTTTAACATAGAGGGGGAATCGAGACGAGGGTCGTGGTGTATGTGTGTGTGTGTGTGTGTGTGTATGTGTGTGTGTGTGTGTGTGTGTGTGTGTGTGTGTGTGTGTGTGTGTGTGTGTGTGTGTGTGTGTGTGTAGAGCGATTCAGACCAAACTACTGGACCGATCTTTATGAAATTTGACATGAGAGTTCCTGGGAATGATATCCCCGGACGTTTTTTTTATTTTTTTCGATAAATACCTTTGATGACGTCATATCCGGCTTTTTGTAAAAGTGGAGGCGGCACTGTCACACCCTCATTTTTCAATCAAATTGATTGACATTTTGGCCAAGCAATCTTCGACGAAGGCCGGACTTCGGTATTGCATTTCAGCTTGGTGGCTTAAAAAATAATTAATGACTTTGGTCATGAAAAATCTGAAAATTGTAAAAATAAAATAAAAATTCTAAAACGATCCAAGTTTACGTTCATCTTATTTTTCATCATATTCTGATTCCAAAAACATATACATATGTTATATTTGGATTAAAAAAACAAGCTCTGAAAATTGAAAATATAAAAATTATGATCAAAATTAAATTTTCGAAATCAATTTAAAAACACTTTCCTCTTATTCATTGTCGGTTCCTGATTCCAAAAACATATAGATATGATATGTTTGGATTAAAAACACGCTCAGAAAGTTAAAACGAAGAGAGGTACAGTAAAGCGTGCTATGAAGCACAGCGCAGCCGCTACCGCGCCAAACAGGCTCGTCACTTTCACTGCCTTTTGCACTAGCGGCGGACAACGTTCAGTTTCATTCTGTGAGTTCCACATGAACTTGACTAAATGTAGTAATTTCGCCGTACGCGACTTGTTCAATCATATACTCAGCGAACTACTGCTTATTTGCCACTGGATTACAGTTTACAATGTACTATGTATATAATTATTCTGTTTGTATGCGCTAACCACCTTCATCTTTCATCTGTACCTACCATTCTTTCGTCCCACCTCCACCCTCCCCCTCTTCCTCCTGCTAGCTTTTTCCTGTTCTTTTTGGTTTGCTTCAACTATGCTATTGACCTAGATAGTTCCATAGTTTATCAGTAATGTTTGTCCGACATCATTATGTTTGTTAATTTGTAACTACGTAGGGCGCGTAATATAAGCGTTCGCTTGAGTTCGTGTCCCTATTGTTTATCGTTGTATTGTTGTACCATGTTTGATTTAATAAAACATTATTTAAACCAAACCGTCCTTCCCGTTAGTACTATCTTGTACACCACCATTATATCCGTCCATGCTTTCACTTGAGGTATGAGAAAAGCCCTAGCCCTCCATTTGGACACGTATCGCATCATGAAATGAAAAATGAAATGAAATATATACAGTCTTGCAGCTTTATATACTTCTTCTTCTTCTTGTCGTTCGCTGTTAGATCGTCAGTCCGGATTCGGACTGTCGACATTTCATTTTGCGTTTTTGCGTGGATCTGTGGTTGGTTAAGGTGCGCCTGTTGGCCCAGATCCTCCGACTACAGCCCTTAGGTTTCTTTCGGGGTTACCCCGCCCTTAGTTCCTGGCTCAAAAACCTAACCCTGGGAACACATGGGGGATTTCTTACCGGGGGTCCGTGTGTGTGTGTGTGTGTGTGTGTGTGTGTGTGTGTGTGTCTGTGTGTGTGTGTGTGTGTGTGTGCGTGTGCGTGTGTGTGTGGGTGTGTGCGTGTGTGTGTGTGTGTGTGTGTGTGTGTGTGTGTGTGTGTTTGTTGGCGTTTGTGTTTTTTCTTTTAAAACAAATACAAAAATATCGATTAGCCAGGGCAAACAAGCAAGACAAATTTGTTTAATTTCATCTCATTTGTTTCAAGCCTGTTTTGTTTTTCGTCAAAGCGAATCCAATTTAATCACAGGAGGACAAGAGTTCACGAGGGAAGCTACTCGAGAAAAAAAAAACACGATAAAAACACCTCATTCATTACAACGTGACTGGAAAATATCATGTTTGAAGAAATCTGTTCTGACAGTTCGGCGCTTAGCTATTACATTAACTTTAACAACCATGCAGCATAATTATTGACCGTGAGAGACCCCTCAAGGGAATGGTCATAATCTCCACAGCAATCGATTTTTGACAGAATATTGAATAATCCACTGCTGTAGTCACGCATGTTCTATATGCAAGGACCAGTATAGGACTTTGGTGCGTCACACGAGTTTGTTTGGTGTGAGTTAACGGCGGGTTAACCGAGGTCACGCATCGGTCATCCGTCATTGATCGGGTTTAAGATACCCTCATTCCCTTCAAAATGATTTCGTGCAAGCCACAGATCTGTCCATGCTTTAACCAGAATTTAAAAAAAATAAATAAATAAAAATTTAAGGTTATTGAAACGTTTATTTATTGACAATACAAAACGTTACAGTTAGTAGTCTATTTGTTTTTGGATTCATGCATACGCCACTTTTAAGCTTAAGAGCTTCATTTCACTTGGGGGGGGGGGGGGGGGGGGTGACACGAAACATTGTGCAGATTGGACAATTTGTGCTGGATTATTTATTTAAAGATTTACATCGTTGTCAGTTACGGCATATAGTATACAAACAGAATACCCACTCTGCACAAAAAGTAGGCTAATTTGTGGTGTCTTTGTGAATAAACGTTATTTGCATTTTTGACCAAAATATGACATTTCACACAGATCAAGACAGTCAGTGTTCATCCGAGACCGCGCTTTCGCTCGCAGTTCAATATTTACAAAAGTAACTCGTGTAAATCTGGTACGACACAGCAAGCCATGTGGTATTGTCTATAAATATAATTTCAAAATTAACCGTTTTTAAGCTCATAATTATGTCAATAGGTTTTGGGTCTGTCTTTTGTACCACGCGGCAGCCTAACCGTTTCTTAGTATTCCGAGACGTCTGAAGGTGACTGGAGTTGCTGCGCTGGCAACTTGATTTAATGTGAATCATGCAGAGCTTAAGGTGGTCAAGCCATGACACAATGTAAACACAATTTCATCCTTCGTTTGTTTTGAGATTTACCGTAACATTTACGATACAAAATAAATATAACTGTTATTGACATGCATTTAAAAACGCATTATACTCATGACTTCGCACGAGACCTAACCATGATGCGTGTTCTCAGTAATTTGCAAACTCTTACACAGTTGCCACAAGAGTTTCAAAACAGAAGAGGTTATACAGGTGGCTGATTTTAAGTTTAAGCGTTCAATCTTTCACATTAGAAACATTATAAGATGTTTGGTGGCTTGTTGACAGACCAGCTTTGTTGTTGGTCCAAGGGGACCATATCGTCTTTTGTTTCATCTTTATCGACCAAGGCCGAAGGCCGCGGTTGATAAATATGAGACAAAAGGCGATATGCTCCCCGAGGACCAACAACAAAGTGCTGGTCTGACAACAAGCTACCAAACATCGTTTTTGTCATCATTTTGGTTGTGCAACATAATGCACAATAACCCACAGGGAGACGAATTTTTAGAATCCAACTCCGGGCCACAAAGCATCGTCACAGTAGCACGAGATAACACGTCAAACTTGTTTGTGACGTCAAACGTAGCTTGTTGACGCTTTTTTCCAGTCTGAAAATGTACAGAGCTGCGATCATACCTGTGAATTCAGTAAGTGTTGAGCATATTTCTTTTCTTTTAAGTGTTTATGACTTTTCGTTGTGGATTTTGCGATTACAGAGATAAGTTGCAAATTGACCATGAATCGCCGCGGTAATTATCAACATTGATTGGGTCTTTGAGAGTGAATGCTTACAATCGTTGTCCTCGGAAACACAAATCCAAAGCCACGATGGTTCCACACATCAAACAATCAGCCTGATTGGCTTTTACTTTGACAATCCACGTTTCACATGAAAGCTCAAACCCATTCACCACTTCGAGTTATTGCATGGGGAA
>NC_090246.1:54515368-54537868 GCF_037325665.1 Littorina saxatilis | reverse complement strand
AAGAAGAAGAAAAACGAAAAGAGAGACAGATAGGGGTCTACAAAATGCTAATTGTTTTGCGGTTTCTCGTTTGTACCACTTAAGTCAACGCGCCCATTAGGGTCGGACCAATCACAAACTCCGATACTTCTTGGTGTCACCCGTCGACGGGCGCCCGTGCGCCGATGTAATTATAGAGCATGCCATTGGTTGAATAACGCGCATTGATTTCCAAGCCCCAGTCTTCGCCCGCTGAAGGGAATTTTGAGGCCAGAGAGGGAATGAAGCTAGAGGGGATACACCCCTCCCCCCTCCAACCCTGCTTCCCTCCCGTGTTAGCTTGTGTGTCATACGCTCTTGCCTTGCACAGTCTACGTCTGTTAACGTTTGCCTGCACGTGCGCGCGTGCCAGTTGGTACACAGCGTACCTGCATTGTTCTTTTCGGGTTAATACTGTGCTGTGCTTTGCAAAACGAAAGCGGCGGTCCCACAGTCTTTTCTTTTGGGTTTATGATTTTTTTTTCTCTGACCGGATGAGACTGACAGAAATGGTGCGTTGTTGAAACTGCCGAGGAAGGAGATGAGAGAGTGAAAAAAAGTTAATGACGTGGGCGCCATTTGACCTCGCCGGAAATTGACAGGTAGGCGTCTTGATCAATATTTTTCGCTTTTAGGGATATAACGTCAGATTGACAGCCTGGATGAGGATTATTAGTCTTTTTTGTTGTTGGTTATGCCCTTTTGCGTTTTTACTAATATCCGGTTTTCGGGGTTGGAATCTGTGTTGTGCTTCAAAGAATAACACGGCCGACGAAACTTTGGTAAATCTTTGTTTTCTTGTTTCCAATATCTTTTGATTGGGTTTTGATTTCGCGTGTGTCAATTTGTGAATGAATAAGTTGCTTGGTGTAGTTGTTGTACTGCCCTGTAGGCCCACATCCGTCGGCTTCGATTTACTTTATGCAAACTTTGCTGACTTAGGAACTAACGATTGTTATTCTAACGACTTCGCGGAGTCTGTTTACCGAACATTCAATGCCACAGCTTTGTGCACCGAGCTTCGTGAAGCTGACTCTGTGAAGTCGACTCCACCTAATTACTGTCAGGCTTTTAGGAACATGTATCTTATTGTGATCGTTTCAGCAGCAAACGCTTGCAAGTTTCCAGTTAAGTTTACTTTTAAATAAGAAGTACACAGTGTACTGTGTAGTATAGTCCTAAGCCAAGGCGTCCAGTGTCAAATCAACAGCACTTCGGTCAAAACATAGCATCTTTCTTATTTTTCCGTTGTTCACATGCGAACTAGGAGTCACATATCCCTACGACTGATGGACATTTTGTAAGGGTTCAGAGAATGTTCCAGCACTTGTTTGTTTGATGGCAGCCTGTGATGGCGAAGATGGCAAAGACACTCATTATGGCATTAGTAACTATGGTGATACTGATACTGATAGTGACGTTGTTACTGATAATGATGACATGCAGATTAAGCACTGTGCTGATCGGTCTTTGGTCAAAGGATAAGCACTGCAAATGAAACGCAGCATGGGGGGGGGGGGGGGGGGTTAGAGCGACAATAAAGAAGTAAACAGCAAGTCACGTGAAGCGATATACATACAAATATTGAGTCAATCTGTCGGTCAGAAACTAAAAGATCAACACAAAGAAAACAGCCTAAACCCGAAGACTGATATATATATATATATATATATATATAAAACATCAGAAATTGTGAAAGAAACAATTGAAAGTCAGCAGAGACTTTCTTCCGAGATTTGTTAAAATCTCTTAGCAGAGATAGAGAGAGAAGTAAGTATCCCTTCACAGACAGCCTATTGGGAGCATCAGACCCTCCTCAAGGGGGACCGAGATTTACAGAGCAAAGTCCCTTTGTGGGGGACGTATCGCAAGGTAATCTAGTCCTGAGGAGGACCATTAACTAAACTATTTTAGGTAATACATGAATTAACTGTTTTTTTCCGTCAGTTAATTCATGTATTACCTAGTTAATACACGTATTCCCTGGTTTCACAGATTAACTGTAACATATATACTGTCACACAGACAGCCCTATATTAGAGAAATCAGACCCTCCTCGGACGGGACCAAGATTTCAAAGAGAAGCTAACACCCCTATAACAAACTTTTTTGATGTTTTAAAATAAAATAAAAATATAGTTTTTTTTACAAACTAAAAATTACATTTAAATATAATGCTAATGCTTTAGTGTTTCGTTTGTCGTTTATTAACATAATGCACCACCACTGCAATTTCTCCATGTGCGATAATAAAGTTAATTTGATTTGATTTGATATGAGACTGATTCGATCAGCTCGCCTCCGCGAAGCATGCGAACGCCTAATTGATGTATTTTCTTTTATTGTGAGTTTTGAGAGTAAGCATAGTATATCTATATATTTTTGGATCGATTGCTTAAATTCTAATCTTAAGCAGAATGTCCAAACTGATTAATTATGTTTAAGCTTCCAAGCTGTAATGCAGTCCCATAGAAGATTGCTTGACCACAATTTCAATCCAATTCGATCGAAAAATTAGAGCGTGACAGTGCCGCTTCAACTGTCACTTAAAGGCGGGTATGAAGACAGTCATTGAAAAAAGTGGGGGAAAAAGGCCTGGGGCTATCATCGGGAAGAATGTGTTTGTAAAGTCTCATGAATTTCGCTTCAGTAGTTTTCTCGTAATCGCTCCACACGCACTCGCACACATACATATATACACACACACACACACACACACACACACACACACACACACACACACACACACACACACACACAACACCACCCTCGTCTCGTTTCCTAGTCTATGTTAAAACATCTAGTCAAAATTTGACTAAATGTTAACACATCAGAAGAGAGAAAGGAACACACACACACACAGCAAAGGAGCGGAGAAACAAACAAACAAACCACACACACACAAAAAACGAACAAACAAATGAACAAATACAAATGAAACACATTTAGAAAGCATAACTAGTTACAAACCCAGTTTTTAAAAGAGCAAAACAAGAACAACAGCGCCGACCTAAAAGCAAACACACACACACACACACACACATACTCGTCTACCTACATCTGTGGGGTACTTTTGCCCTGCCCTAAAATCACTACCACTGTGAGGTACTTGATAATTACCACTTATTTCGAACAGTTGGGCTTAAATGTCTGAAATGGTTTCTTTTACTGACAAATGAGATGCTGTGGGTCTGGATAAAAGCAATATTAATGTAATAGCTTCTGAAAAAATTTGCAAGTATTACACCATCATAATGGGGTATTATGCATAATGAATATTCATGAGCTGACAGGAAGTACCTCACAAAGTGTGTGTGTGTATTTTATTATTAGCTGTTGCTTTGAACCTTTGTGCTGGTGATGTCATGTGCTAGAAATGTCATAATATATTAATAATGTAATATGTTGATTGCTTTTGGTCCTGTGTCATCCGTTACACGTGTACACACACTAAATATGCTTTTTTGTGTGAATTTGCTCCTAAAAGTAAAAAAATATGTTTTATGTTACTGTGTCAAATATAATCATCTTTGGAGTAAAAATACTGCGTTTTCTGTAAAATTTCAAAAAATCATGTAGTATAATAATAATAATTAATAATAATATAACCATGGTCACACAAGTTTTTAATTTAAATTTTATTAATCTTAAATTAGCGAGGCTCTAAACTAAATTTTATTAATTTTAACTATAGAAATGTCTGATGAAATGTGATCAGAAATGATATGGTAAACTGGTACATGTATTGAATTCTTGATTTTGGAAGGAAGAATGAGTTGTGGATGAATGTGCTGTGTGTCTGTAGTGTAGTGTTGTGTATGAGTGTACTGTGTGCCTATAGTGTAGTACTGTCTATTAGTGTACATGTACTGTGTGCCTGTAGTGGAGTGTTGTGTATGGTGTAGGGGAGGGTGGGGCAGGTAGGGTCAAAAAAATCCTTTTTCACTCTCATTCAAAGATTAACCAGTGAAAACATTTCAAACAACTTTTTAAGAAAACTTTAATCCTTTTGCAATACAATAATTCAACATTCGAAAATAAATCGTTCTAATCATGAGAGATAAACGATAAATAAAAAGGTCACCAAAAATACCCAACCTGCCCCACCACGGGGCAGGTTGGGTACCCCTGTGGGGAAGGTTGGGTCAACTTGAGAAAAACAGCTATTATCCTGCCAAAATAAAGGTAAATTAATAAATTGACTAGCTGAACGATACCACAATTAACCTGTGTACATAATTGAGATATGAAAACAACCAACCAAACAAAGAATTGTTTGTTTGTTTATTTGTTGCTTAACGTCCAGCCGACTACGCAGAGCCATATCAGGACGAGGAAGGGGGGGATGAAGGGGGCCACTTGTCAAGCGATTCCTGTTTACAAATGCACTAACCCATTACTTGTGTCCCAGCAGGCTTTAGTAAAACTAAATTAATACCTACTGGAAGATTACCAGTTTCCAGTATGTTAAAATAGGCTTAACCTATCTACTGCTGGACTTACATCAGAACACTAACAGATTAAACTATACATGAATCGCGAGACAAGCGGCAAGAGAAGGGATTTTTGGAAAAAATACAGGTGAATGAGCAAGAAGGCAGAAAAAAGAAAATTCATGAAGAAAAAGAGAGCATGACAGGAAAGAGGAACCAAAAATCTACCTAACAGCAAACTAGAAAGCTCCTGCGGTTCCAAAAACAGGAGGGGCCTTTAATTTCATAACCGCAGTGCCCCACTGCGGGAAACCAAACAAAGAAGAACAAGAAAATTGCCAATAGTAACAACTTACCAAAAACAAACACGAAGCAAAAAATAATATTAAAAAACATCAATGGAAAATAACATAACTTCGCATGTCTGTGCGTGTTGTTATTAAAAACATAACTGAAATCAGAGGTCAGGGTTGAATACAAATGGTGCCGTTGCTGTTGCAATAAACAAAACCTGTCATTCTGTAACACAAACAATATTTATAACTCATACACATGAAATACACGCACCCATCAACACACAATCGCGCGCGTACATACAAACAAATTCACCTATGATTCATATTTCATGCAATAACAAATTTATCCTACATACGTGAGAGAGACACTCGTGAGATAATAATCGTTCAAATCACACGTGTGTATATCATGTAAATGAGGTCATGTCAAGCAAGTCTGGCAGGGACCTGTTTTTCCACTGCTTACAGGGCTGAATATTGGCGGTCGCCCGATCGCCCCCGGCGGGTTCAAATCGCGTCGGGCGGGTTCGAAATTCTGCTGAAATCGCCCGCCGTGCGGGTTCAAATTTCGCTGAAGCACAAAGTCGTCTGTCACTTCTCTACTGCCCACTCATCCCCCCCCCCCCCCCCCACTTTGAGAAGGACTCAGGACTACCACCAATCAAGGCCAGACACAGTGGCTAGACAGCTACCCCTCTCCGCCTCACTTGACCGTGTCACCACCCCTCCAGTGCCACGAGCCGCTGGCGATTGCATCAGCAGTCAAAATAGCTACTACCCCCCCTCCCTCCCCCCTCTTTGCGCTATTCACTTCAACCCCTCTCTTATCTTATTCTGCGCTGACCAATCCTTCAGAGACTTTCCTCTCATATAAAAACTCGGTCATTGACCCCGGGTAAGAAGGTCAGTGTCTGGACAGGCAGCTGTGTTCAGATTGCAAGTACCGATCATTGACCCAGGTCTCAAGGCCAACCAGCTTTTACAATGCCTCGACTGCAGGACATTTTCAGTTAAATACACGTAAGTAAAATATGTAGGATAAACAGAATACTACATGGCTTTCGCTCGCAGTTCAATATTAAATTAAAAAAACTCGTGTAAATCTGGTACGACACAGCAAGCCATGTAGTATTCTCTATATGTAAAGAAGGGGCAGGTTGGGTAATGACGGGGCAGGTCGAGTCACTGACCCAACCTGCCCATACCCTACCTGCCCCGCACAGGGTGCACAAAGAAATCGGTCTGTTACGTTTCGATTCAATTTAAATACGAATTTAAACAGCACAATTCACTTCTAAAATGAATCAGGTGTGTATACTAAAGATATCATCCATGAGCACCCTGTTAATTCACGTATAGAACAAAAAGTATGAGAGTCAAAAAAGTCACTTACTGTCAAATTTCATGGTGAAACCACCGGATCCATACTTGCACATCACTACCATTCAAACAAATTGGCGATAGGGACGCACTGGGACATTCAAAAACATAGATCGGAAACGAAACGGGAATATCTTTTCAATTGTGAGAGTTATTCAAGGTGACCCAACCTGCCCCTGACCCTACCTGCCCCACCCTCCCCTACTGTGTGCCTGTAGTGAAGTACTGGATGTTAGTGTACTGTGTGTGCCTGTATACTGTCCGCCTGGATAGCTCAGTTGGAAAAAATACAGCTGAATGAGCACCCAGAAGTCAAAGCAACCAGCAAAAGATCGAAGAGAGAAAATATAGAATGCTACTTTGACACATATAATTTCGTTTCATTTTAATTTTGCTTTACGGGTCCCGCGGACCACGAAGGCCAAATCAGGACCCCACATGCTTAATAACTACAATTTCAATTACCTACACATCAATCATTGTCAGAAACCCACAATAAGTCAGTGACAGTTGCCTTAAAAACCAAAAAACAAAACAAAAACACACAAGCCCAAAGCCTCGCCATCCGCTACAGTGCTGAACCAGCGCAGTGAGCCAGCCGTTGAAACCCACCGCTCACCCAGAGTCCTCAGACCCACCACCACACAGCCACCCTGCAAGCCGCGTGACTCCGGGCACATGAGGTTGGAAAACAAGCCAAACTCCACGACACATATATATTTACTCATGAATGGCCAAAAAATACGGAGCTAATACCTACTTTAGGAAGATTGTGTCATTGTTACACACGTACATCCATAAAGCAGTGTCTCCATGCGCGAAACAACTTGCGGCAGCCGCAAGCTGTGACGTCATTTAGTCACAATGTATTGCAGGGATTTCTGCCGCACGGCGACCGCAAGCAATTCGCTCCAGGAGCGAAAGAAAAAAAGAACGCATGCGGCAGAAATCACTACAACACATTGTGACCATATTACGTTATAACTTGCGGCAGCCGCGCGGCGACCGCAAGTTGTTTCCGCGCAAGGAGACACTGCTTTATGGATTTTTTTTTTTTAATCCAAATCACACATTTTTGATGAGAAATTTGAAAATAACCAAAATGGTTAAAATGACATTACAGGATTTTTGACAAAAATTTCAACTGGCCGCAATAATTCAATAACGCATTCTAAATGTTTATATTTCACACACTGACTCATTGGAGTATATAATACACAAACCATGGAAAGTTTACAATGACAATAGTTCTTTTAGTTTGCCAGTTGTTCTGATCCGGTGTGAGAAAGTCTTTTTTTCCATGCCGCGACGTTGGTTGTTTCCGTTTCAAGTGTTGACAGATGAAGGATTCTGAACTCTCTTGAGTTCTCGCTTTCTTTTTTCAATTGCATTCCTAACAGTGCACTTAATTTTCAGCCAAGATTTTGCCTGCAGCAAAGGTTCTTTGGCCAGAATGTTATCGCAATCCGCCTTTGCGGGAACACGAAAGCTGTCAATGAAGCTGCTGAAATGCGTACAGATGGCTTTGTTCTGATCTGGAGAGAGAAAGTCTTTTTGTCCATGCCGCCACGGTTTCTGCTCCCTTTTTTTGTGCAATGCTCGTTTCTCATTCTGACAAGACGAGGAAACTGTAGGAAGTTCATGAGATGATGCTGTTGAAGAGTTTCCTTCTTCAGCAACACTGTGGCTGGTTGATGTAGTATGAGCAGGCATCAGGTCATCTATTTCCACCTCTTCTTCTTCCTCAATCTCAGAGTCTTGAAACTCCAAATCTTTGTTCAGATGGATGTCACTGAGAGATTTTCCTTGAAACTTTGAGATCTCCCCAGTTTCCGCTGCCATCAACAGACGGCTTACTTTCGCCAACTGATATGTGTCACTTGGGAGCCGATAGTACTCACGATGCACCAAGATATTGTGACCTAAAAATCCACAGACTTGCTCCAGTTCGTGCTCGCTTAAGTTCAGTATTTGTGAGACAGTAGCCAAGTGCTTCCGAAGCTTTGTGCTGGTGATGTTTTGTGGATTCTGGGCCCCGCTTGCTTCAACGGCTTCTTTGAGACAGGTGTGACCAGCGAGATGTTGCTCTGAGTCAAAATAAGGTCTGGCAAAGACGTACGGGTTGGACGACCTTACACCAACCTCTTCACGAGAAAGCAGTAGCTGCTCAATTTCGGCATGCATTGCTTTCGTTAACAGCACAGGCACTCTGCGTCCTCTTTTGCCACACACCTCAACTCGTGTGAAGTGAGCGACAAGTTCTTTCTCCATGTCCGAGAGAGCGCTTAGGATGTCATCCTCAGGCAAGGAATTCTCCTTTGCCGCTTCAAAGTCTGTAAGCAAAATCCTGGCAGCTTCACCACTCCTGCGACGATTGAACATGATGATGTTCGACAGTGAAACCTTAGCAAGAGCATGCCATGCTGCAACTGTTGGCTCTGACCTCAGGGTGTTCAAGCACCGTTCCCTTTCCTCCGCCATATATTTTGTCACTTTCTTCATGTCTTCCGTCAGTGGCAGAACATGTGGCTTGTTGTTTTGCTTTGAGGCCAATGTTGAGAGGGCAGCAGATGAGATGTGTTCTTTCCAGTCAGAATCGCATAGATCCACGAAGTCCGCAGACACTTGCTGCAGTTCACTGTTTCCCTCTATGAGTGCTTGACTTCTCAGAATTGTCGCACACTTCTTGAGAGAATGCCCAATCTTAAGGGCCAGTGATGGATTTTCATAAACATGTGTGAGTGAATCATACCCACAGAGTTTTTTGACAGCAGAAATCACCACAAGGAACTTGTCGGGACGAATACAAGATTGAAGTGCTGTGATTGTAGAGTCCTCTTCTCTGGCTACCAACAAGAACCGGGCAAGCTCTCTGATTTTTTGCCGCATGAATTGTCGTCTGTGCTGCAAGTGGCCATGTTTCTGATACAGTTTTTCGCCGAACTTCACAATGAGGTGATCTCTTTTAGCAACAAAAGTGAAGCCATCAGAATGCATGCCATCAAAAATGTTTTCCTTCAAGCCTCCGCTGCACTCCATGTTGGATGGAAGCAAAGATTCAGCTCTGGATATGACGTTTCTTCCGTTTTTTGAAGTTTTCCGGAATTTGCAGCGTTGTTGGTGCCGCCACAGTTCGTTTCTTACAAAGAAGCCCAGGCAAAATTCACAGGGGATGTAGCACAGAGGGTTCACTTTTTCTGAGGGTGATCGCCAGGGTATTAGTTTACCCTTGTTTTTTTTAAGAACGCGACAGTTGTGATTATAGTTACCAAGGTTCCGCACTCTTTCCAGCAGAAAACGCCTTTCTGCTGAGTTCTTGGGGTTAGACAAAATTTCCACTATTTCAGGTTCCTTCTTATGTTTCGAAAACTGGTGTTTAGCGAGGTTGGTGCTTGGGGAGTTACAGAACTTGCACCAGTTCTCTTTATCGTACACTCTTTTGCCATTTGTATTTGCGGCAATATGGATTCTTATGCCGCTTGGTCGAGTATTGGTCGACGATGAAGGTTTAGATGCTGGCTGGGATGAAGATTTACTCCCGCTTGGTCGAGTGATGCTTCTGGACGATGAAGAAGAGGGTGGCTGTGATGAGGTGTAGAGACCTGCAGCTTTTAGAGATTCAGATGGAATACCTGGTGACCACCTTGCACCTGTTCACACACACACACAAGAACGCATACTTTTATTTTTTTATTCACAACTTACTGAATTTTTTTAGCTAGAGTCAGAAATATTATTACATATTGCTTATAGCCCAGCAGACAGACAAACTAAAAACAGAGTTCGGAATTGGTGAAACCAAAATGGTCCCACCGCTCGATCACATCTCCGACAATGGCCGATGTCAAAGGTCAGTTTGCCGTGGACCAATAGAATGTACATAGGCATAGGCATGTGCAGTCAATCAGTGTAACATTACACATGATTACCCCCACCCCCACACCGTTCATGTTAACTTTATTACTTGCTCAAATTGCTGTCAACATACCTCAGTCTTTAATTACAATGGAATACAACAAAAAATTCCATAACAAAACAAAAACACTTATCAAAGAAAACTTACCTCTTTTTTAGAAACTACATGATTGTTATCCACATGTAATCCTTATTCAACCTTTTTAACGTAATACGAATGCTAATAAAAAAAGGATGAGACTAACTAACCATCAGATTTACGTAGAAAGGGAAAGATGATGGACTCATCGGATTCACTGGTGGTCCCTGGCACTCCACATGGTGCTGTGGCGTCATTGTTGCTCGAGTCAGTGTCATCTTCTGAGCCGGGAAGATAGTCATCGTCCGAGTCGCTGTAAGAAGACCACTCTGGAAACAAACAGATTTAATTAGGCCAAAGAAAAAAACAAGAAGAGCAAAGCTCATACGACTCACATGCATGACCTTGACCTCAATATGACCTTGACTTTCAAGTGACCTTGAAGGTCAAGGTCAAACAACAACATGGCAAATTACACTAAGAACACATTTTTTTGCAACTTTTGCAAATTTTTCCTACCTAAATACACATGACCTTCACCCAAGGTCAAGGTCACCCAAGACAAGACTGTTAATTTTAACAACCAGAAGCACAACAGTGTTTAGTATGAGTTTCTACCAAGAGACAAGGTCAATTTTAGTGGTTCACAGACCTGTTTTGGTCACAATTCAGAGCGGTCAAAGTGACCTTGACCTTGAAGATACGTAACCAAAAGTGTATCAGTATGAAAGAATAACATGTGCCTCACCCAATTAGGAAAGTTTGGAAGAGTTAACTTCCATAGTTAAGGGTCAAGGTCACTTTAAAATATGCATACAATCCAAATTTGAAGGACCCCTGTGACCTTGACCTTGCAGCAAGATCAACCAAACTTATATCAAAAGATAGGGCTTACTTTGATCTATAAACCACGTATAGGTGAGGTAGCCATTATCAATAGCTTGGGAGAAAATTGGGAAAATGTGAAAAATAGCTGTTTTTGAGACAACATTTATGGCCCCTGTGACCTTGACCTTGATGCAAGGTCAAGTTACCATGTATGTTTTTTGAGGCTCACCATGCACCATCATGCCACATTTGGTGCTGATAGGCCTAATAGTGTCTGAGAAAAATCCAACGTTTAAGTTTTCGGACGGACGGACGGCCGGCCGGCCGCCCGGACGACTAGGGTGAGTACATAGACTCACTTTGCTTCGCATGTGAGTCAAAAATACATGTTAAGGTTGTTAAGATACTCTGATCAGAATTCAGGACAACTTGATAAAAACTTGGTATGAATGTAGGTTACACATAGGGATCAATGGAAATGGAAAAGGTGGGGATAGTGTGCACCCCTTCTTCATAAATTTTAGATACCCCATAGACCCAGTGAATGGATACACACACTACCTGCTAACGTAAGGTAGATGAACGCACACACACACAGTTTAATATTTTTCACACAATCATATGAAAGTGTGCACCGCTTCATTTTTGCTTCTTTGCCCAGTAGTGTTCTCTTTCAGATATGGTTGACAATGAAGGAAACATAAATTGAAGTTGAAAAAGGCGCACAGATTTGTCAGAGCTAACACAATGACTACCTCACAATGTGTGTGTACCACCACAACCTTGGCTTTGGATTAAATATACACATTACCCCACAATGATGTTAAGATGCATGGACACACACACATATGATTAAAAAGCGCTGGTCATCTAAAAAACTTTTAAAAAAATGCACATCAGACACTGATCAGAATTCAGGACAATTTGATAAAACTTGGTATGAATGTAGGTTACACATAGGGATCAATGGAAATGGAAAAGGTGGGGATAGTGTGCACCCCTTCTTCATAAATTTTAGATACCCCATAGACCCAGTGAATAGATACACACACTACCTGCTAACGTAAGGTAGATGAACGCACACACACACAGTTTAATATTTTTCACACAATCATATGAAAGTGTGCACCGCTTCATTTTTGCTTCTTTGCCCAGTAGTGTTCTCTTTCAGATATGGTTGACAATGAAGGAAACATAAATTGAAGTTGAAAAAGACGCACAGATTTGTCAGAGCTAACACAATGACTACCTCTCAATGTGTGTGTACCACCACAACCTTGGCTTTGGATTAAATATACACATTACCCCACAATGATGTTAAGATGCATGGACACACACACATATGATTAAAAAGCGCTGGTCATCTAAAAACTTTAAAAAAATGCACATCAGACACTTACAAAACACTTTTCAGTCAGGTAAGACCAAAGGACATTACACTCAATGAACTAATGTGTTTCTGAGAGTTCAATGACCCATCAATTCAAAGCAAATAATTATACTAGGTACCGGCAGTGCTATCAGCAGCAGTGCGGGAAAGGCAAAACTTGAGTGAAATATGGCACTTTTCAACTTACTCTGCTTCAGCAATTACTAACCAAATTTTAAAAAAAATGGTATCAAAATAAAGATCATTTTTTCAATCTTTTATTAATGTGTCTTGTTTTGTCAAATATGAGTGTGTGAGAGAGAAATTTAATTCCAAACTTGACCACGGTCGGCAAATCCCTCGGTGGCTGACGCTCCTTTTCTCGCGTTGCTTTGAACCACGATCTACAGCTGTTGGGGAAATTCCTTTCTCCTTGACCCCACAACCTTCAAATTAGCATATAATTACCATATTTTGGTTCATCTCTTCCTGTAGATTGTTTTCGTATAAGTTTTATTCCCAAAGAATGGATGGAAAATTTTGAACTTTTAGTTCAAAACTATTGCTTGTTTTTAAACCTTTGTATCTCACAAACCGTACAAAATACACTGCAAGTCTTATAGTGCGCTGGAAAGCTTGTTTTCTGCTGAAAACAGTGATATACGAAACTAAGAGGTCAGGTCAATGGGAGCCAATCGCAAGCCGGGAAAGCCGACCTTCACATTCAAACCACACACATGTTCGCATGTCAACAATGGCGAATCGAGGTTCAAATGCTGCGATTGAGAACAGTACAGATTACCCTTGGCTCAACGCATTCAGGCCTTTCATCGGTAAATATTGTTTTGTTTTGTTGTATTAAAGTTATCTAAAGAAGCTTAGGCCTATATTTTGTTTCTCTTGTCTGTATCTTCGTGTAGATTGTAAATCAAAGTGGTGAAGTGGACCGGTCTGAAATTGTACTGTGTTTCGCTCATACGCTACTGGTGTCGAAGCTTTTTATTTTTCTTGCTGTCTTTCCTGTTGACTTTATGTACTTTGGTTGATACTTTGAACTTATTTGATAGTATTTTTGTCATTATTGTAACAGGATGGCACATTTAAGCGTAGATATTGACTGTTGTGTACGAAAGTGTTAGACCGGAAGTAAGGCGTCGAAGGTTTCAAAGAATAACTCAGTCAGGTTTCGTTTTCTACTATTTGGCTTTTTTCGTGTTGTAGCCTGAAAGAAATAATTCTTTACGTGAAAAGTGCACCTTGTTTACACGCAATTGCTTCTCAGATATAGTTTTAGAAGTGCAAAAGTCCACATTTAAGTGCTCTCTCTCTCTCTCTTTTAAAAAATTTTTTTTAGAGCAAAAGTGAAGTAACTATTATCATAGAGTTCAAAACAAAACACAGATGAGACAAACCATTTGATTTAAAGATGTCAATTTACTCATGAGTTTTGTTTTTATTTTATTCAGAAGATGACAACTTTGATCGACTAAGCAGATGGATGTCAAGCGCAGGACGAGGAAGAAAAGTTGCCCTCCCCAAGCATCAAGTCCTTACAAATCGTCTCCTCATCCAACTTGATCAGTTGCGGCTTCAGCTTGGGAAATCATGGGAGGATATGGAGACTCTGTTTTCTTCCATCTGTGACAACAGTCTTCTTCTTCATACAACCCTGAAGGAAGAGGTCAGGCGTGCAAACAAACAAGCTGCTGAAGTCCACTCTAGTGAAGGTGATATTGTTGCATTTGTGTATGCTGATGTGGGCGAGGAAATTAATACCAGAAACATTGGGCCCTTCTTGCAGAAGTTGTGACTTACAAGACGCCATCTTCTGTCTCCTGACTCTCTGTGTGACCTGCCCAGCCCTACAGAACTAGTGACAAATGGGACACTAATTGACTTACTCATGTTCCAGAAAGACGAGAGGCATACTTTGTGCAGGCAGTGGTTTACACATGTTGGACTTAACATTTCAGACTTGTCTGACAAGCAGCTTAGAGCAAGACTCGACAAAGTACGCAAACCATATGACACTTTCTCTAAAAGTCTGCACAGAGGCAACAACGAGGCGAAGCTGAAAGACTATTTATTTCAACAGCAGTCTCATTTTCCCCTGGTATCTGCGATGCCTACTGTCCCGTCTGTTGTGCCTTGTGCAATAGAGAATGCACCTGCAACACCCCCAGCTGACCATCCAACCGGAGATGAATTGACTCATCTAAAGATTGCATCAAGTGGCAGGCAGTTAGCTGCACTACGCAGGAGCAATGAAGAGCTCAGTGGGAGTCTGTTGGAAGCAAAGAACCGAGAGATGATTTACAAGGACCTTCTCAAAGAGAAAACTCAAAGCGTAACCACCTTGCAGGCAGACTTGACAAAACTTCAAGGCAAAGCTGAACGTAGTGCATCTCACATAAAATGTGTGGAAACCCAGTTGTGCAGTGCCAAGGAGTACATCGGCAAAATTCGGCAAACAAACTTTTACAAGAGACTGAAAAGGCAGGAAACCAACTTAAAAAAGAGAGAAGAAAATCTGAAAGATCATGAGGATGGTGGGTGCATTCAAACAATTGAGCGTCTGAAGCACAAACTCAAGTTGTGTCAGACTGCTAATTCAAGTCTGAGAGCCAAATTGAACAGTGTGAAGGAGAAGCGACAACAAGACTTGGACAGACATAATCAGCTGACTGCTGATCTTCTTGAAGAAGCTGTAGTACATACTGTGAAGACAACAGAGGAGGGCCCCAGGAAGAAATTCACGCATGATGTCATCAAAACTACCATTGGACTCATTTCTTGTGGGGTTTCTGCAAAGAACAGTGGCCATGTCATCCAAACAGTTGCGCGCAATCTGTTCCACACCGATATCGACGACAAAGATGTACCATCTGAACGCACATCTCTGCGGTTTGCGGATCAAGGGCACTACCTGGCTAAATACCATGTTGCCGAGACTGTGCTTGACTCTGACAATTTTGATATTCATTTTGACGGAACAACACGGGACCACCGGAAATATGTGGGTCAACAAGTGACCACAAGTGCAGGGTCCCTCAGCTGTGGATTCACAGAGGTAGCTACAGAAGACGCCAAGACTCTTGTGGATGTTACCGTCAGTCTCCTCCAAGAAGTGGCGCAAGTCTACGACAAAGACGACACAGAACGCTGCTTCAAAGCAGCTCTGCAGAAGTGTTCAGGACTGATGTCTGACAGAGCCGCTCCAAACAAGCTCATGAAGAAAGACTTCAACGACCTCAGAAAGGCAACCCTGGGGACAGAGGAGGATCTCCAGTTCCTGTACTGCAACGCCCATTACTTGCTTGGACTTGGTGAGTAAACACATTTCACAGCTTTGTACATGTGTTTCACTGTATCAGTGTCTGTGTCTATTATAAAGGTTAACCTCTATGCAGAGTGTGCTGTAAATGTAATGTGTAAATGATACATTTTTAAGTCTGTATTTTAAACTGTGTGTTTGTTCTGTATTACTATCTAGTATCACTTTGTATCTCTACAATGTCAGCAAATGTGTGTGAATCACTGAATGCTGTATCTTATATTCTTAATTCTGACTGTTTCAGGCACAAGTGCAGAGAAGTCACTGAAAGAACTACAGACCGAGTGGGGGCAGCAGCGTATTGGCCGAGACAACGCAGCTCAGTTTGGACATTGGCAGGCAAAGGAGGCAGCAGCTGTTCGCTATGTGCGGATGGCCTGCGAGGTTCTAGGACCCAGGGGCGATGATCAATGTGGCTGCAGAGATGCATGGCTTGCATACTGTGAGATGACCAACAAGACGTCTACTGTGCCAAGCTTCAAATCTAACCGGTTTAACAGCATCTTTTATGGTGCAACAAAGCTGCTGGCACACCGTGACGACATCATAGAGTTCCTGTCAGATTACATGCCGAGCAGGAACCAGAAGCTGGAAAGTGTGTTGAAGGATGCCCAGAGTGAAGAGGTGAACGTTTTTGTTGCCACGCTTGCCATGGTCTACGAGAGGATCACAGGACCTTACTGGACTCTACTGTGTGCTGGGGAGACGAGCTATGCAGAGTTTTTCTTGCCTGTTGTGGAGCTGCACGCACAGCTGAGAGAGTGGAGAGATGACAGTGCCTCCATTTTCAGCCCCCATGTGCCGTCACTCTTCAGTATCCAAGTACCAGACGCATCGTCACTTGCAGCACTCCTAGATCTGGATGAGGCGACACAACAGAAAGTGCAGCGTGCCTTCAGCCACTTCTGTGTCAACTTTGTTGCTGTCACTGAGCGACAGTTGGACGACTTCCTGCCTGGTGGCCGATACCATGCTGTTCAGGATCCACAAGTGTTGGAGCGGCTGCGGCATTCACACATCACCAACCTCTTGGGAGAAGCCTGCTTTGGGGATCTCGATATTTCCATTTACACGCACCGCAACTCCTCAGTCCACCACCACAGCACTCTGACCATGTTGAAACGGAACAAAACAATGAAGGCTTGGTTCAACCAGAAGTCCAATGAGGAACAAAGGCAACTTCTTCTGAATGCATCCAGTAGTGGTCCTGAAATGCGAAAGCGTCACCGAGAGAATGACAGAGAGGTGAAAGCCAGCAAAAGACAGAAGCTACAGCTTCAGCAGCAGCGGACAGAGGCAGATCGACAGAAGAAGGCAAGGGAGAAGGCAGATATTGCTCAAGAGATCCGTCAAGATGGGGGAGCCTGCAGCAGTGCTGGTGATGTCGACAGGCTGCTAGAACGAAAAGCTCTGCAAAGAGAAAAACTGGCTGCTCTGAAGACCCAGATTCGCTTTTTCCGGCATGTCCTGGGATTCAAGTCTGAGCTTCTGAAGCTCACACAGGACCTTCCAGGCCTGGAACAGTCTCTGAAGGAGTTCCTTGCGTCCCAGGACCCATTCCCAGAACACAGGGACAGGGTGGACAACAACCTTGATGAGGAAGACGAGCCATCAGAGTCCGACTCCTCTGCTTCAGAGCATGAGAACGACCAGCGAGTAGATAGCGACGGGTTTTCATTTGCCCAGACAGGTCAGACAGTGGCAGTGTTCTACGATGAAACATTTCATGTGGGCACTGTTACAAACATTCTAAGCGCAGATGAGGCAAAAGTAAACTTTTTAAAGAAGAGCTCTCTGGACAACAACAGATTTTCTTGGCCAGCCAAAGAAGACAGTGACACCGTCAGCAGTGTGTTTGTGTTTGCATGGGACTTTTTGTTAGAACCGATCTCCACAAATGCACGGATGTGGCATGTCCCAAACAGCACTCTCCAGGAACAATATAACTTGTATGTGGAGAAGTACTGTTGATAAGTAAAACCAGGCAGATCACAATCAGTGAGTAAGTGGATTTCTGTCATTTGTGATTCAGTTTCGTTACAGAAGGTCTTTACTTTTTTCTGATATTTTTAAGAATTAACTTTCAAAAGTGGTGTGTTCAATTTCCACAAAAGAGATGTATCCAAGAGTATGTTGCATTTTGTGACTGCTGTCAAAATTTGATGCATATTTGTCCAGTAGTTCAAAAGTTACAGGCAGTTAAAGTTTGCATATTTCAGGGTTCCTCCGATCTTCATTTCCGCCTGTCAAAATGGTGAAATTCCTGATTTTGGCTCCCTCATTGTGACTGAATGAAGACAACCACATGTCTGTAATTGAAGATTTCTTAAGTATATACTATTGAGAGTAGAAATCAGAAGAATTAATGTGTTTTGATGTCTTTTTGTTTGTTAAAAAAATTCCTAAACGTGCCCAATTATCAATTTTCTGCCATTTGCCACGCCCCCAAATAGCCTTTTTTTCAATATTGACAGCTTCAGTACAAGTGTATCTCTACATCCTATCCTATTTCATTGATATTTTTGTGTTCTGCAGGCACATGTTAGCAAGATAAACTTGTTTAAGATGGGCATTTACTTAGTACTCAAATGGTGTGTGACCTCAAAAATGGAGAAAATGTGAATACGCACCGCTTAACGCTAACTGTAAACTTTAAAAATCAGATATCTCAGGAAGTATTTGAGATAGAACCTTACTTTTTGTTTTGTTATTCTTGTTTTATACAGAAGAATAAGAACATCTCAAAACATTAGGAGATTTTTCAGACTCATTTTTTGACTGCCGGTACCTAATTATACATGGGTGAAACCTGGCAGCTGTTGTTGTATATATAGCTCTTTCAGAATATAAAAATGCCTGGGATCCTGAAAAGTTTCACACCTGATTATACAAAATAATATAGAAAAGATGAAGGCCTCACCTCTAGCAGGTTCGGCTGGTTGACGAAATCCCCGCCTTCCGTCGCTGGTCTTTGGCCTGGCACCCTGCCCTGGACTGCGTGAAGACTGAGGTGGGCATCCCTGGCGCCCAGGGAAGTCCCTTCTGTCGTTGCCACGGTGACCACCCCGGCCCCCACTGTCCTCTCGGTTCCTGTCGCAGTCACCGCCTGACCTCCAGCCGGTCTTGACAAAGCGGTCCTCGCCCTCTCTCTCCTGGTTTCTCTCTCGCTGTCTGCCCTCTCGCTCTCGGTACCTGTTTTTTCCCTTATCTCTGTCTCTTCCTCCGTCTCTATCCCTTCCTGCGTCTATGTCTCGGTCTCTGTTCCTCCCCCTTCCTTCGTCTCTGCCCCGACCTCTGTCTCTTCCGCTGTCACTGGGTTTAGATGCTGGCTGGGATGAAGATTTACTCCCGCTTGGTCGAGTGATGCTTCTGGACGATGAAGAAGAGGGTGGCTGTGATGAGGTGTAGAGACCTGCAGCTTTTAGAGATTCAGATGGAATACCTGGTGACCAACTTGCACCTGTTCACACACACACACACAAGAACGCATACTTTTATTTTTTTATTCACAACTTACTGAATTTTTTTAGCTGGAGTCAGAAATATTATTACATATTGCTTATAGCCCAGCAGACAGACAAACTAAAAACAGAGTTCGGAATTGGTGAAACCAAAATGGTCCCACCGCTCGATCACATCTCCGACAATGGCCGATGTCAAAGGTCAGTTTGCCGTGGACCAATAGAATGTACATAGGCATAGGCATGTGCAGTCAATCAGTGTAACATTACACATGATTACCCCCACCCCCACACCGTTCATGTTAACTTTATTACTTGCTCAAGTTGCTGTCAACATACCTCAGTCTTTAATTACGATGGAATACAACAAAAAATTACATAACAAAACAAAAACACTTATCAAAGAAAACTTACCTCTTTTTTAGAAACTACATGATTGTTATCCACATGTAATCCTTATTCAACCTTTTTAACGTAAAACGAATGCTAATAATTATATAAAAAAAGAATGAGACTAACTAACCATCAGATTTACGTAGAAAGGGATAGATGATGGACTCGTCGGGTTCACTGGTGGTCCCTGGCACTCCACATGGTGCTGTGGCGTCATTGTTGCTCGAGTCAGTGTCATCTTCTGAGCCGGGAAGATAGTCATCGTCCGAGTCGCTGTAAGAAGACCACTCTGGAAACAAAGAGATTTAATTAGGCCAAAGAAAAAAAAAATACATGTTAAGGTTGTTAAGATACTCTGATCAGAATTCAGGACAATTTGATAAAACTTGGTATGAATGTAGGTTACACATAGGGATCAATGGAAATGGAAAAGGTGGGGATAGTGTGCACCCCTTCTTCATAAATTTTAGATACCCCATAGACCCAGTGAATAGATACACACACTACCTGCTAACGTAAGGTAGATGAACGCACACACATACAGTTTAATATTTTTCACACAATCATATGAAAGTGTGCACCGCTTCATTTTTGCTTCTTTGCCCAGTAGTGTTCTCTTTCAGATATGGTTGACAATGAAGGAAACATAAATTGAAGTTGAAAAAGGCGCACAGATTTGTCAGAGCTAACACAATGACTACCCCACAATGTGTGTGTACCACCACAACCTTGACTTTGGATTAGATACACACATTACCCTACAATGATGTTAAGATGCATGGACACACACACATATGATTAAAAAGGCTGGTCATCTAAAAACTTTAAAAAAAATGCACATCAGACACTTACAAAACACTTTTCAGTCAGGTAAGACCAAAGGACATTACACTCAATGAACTAATGTGTTTCTGAGAGTTCAATGACCCATCAATTCAAAGCAAATAATTATACATGGGTGAAACCTGGCAGCTGTTGTTGTATATATAGCTCTTTCAGAATATAAAAATGCCTGGGATCCTGAAAAGTTTCACACCTGATTATACAAAATAATATAGAAAAGATGAAGGCCTCACCTCTAGCAGGTTCAGCTGGTTGACGAAATCCTCGCCTTCCGTCGCTGGTCTTTGGCCTGGCACCCTGCCCTGGACTGCGTGAAGACTGAGGTGGGCATCCCTGGCGCCCAGGGAAGTCCCTTCTGTCGTTGCCACGGTGACCACCCCGGCCCCCACTGTCCTCTCGGTTCCTGTCGCAGTCACCGCCTGACCTCCAGCCGGTCTTGACAAAGCGGACCTCGTCCTCTCTCTCCTGGTTTCTCTCTCGCTGTCTGCCCTCTCGCTCTCGGTACCTGTTTTTCCCTTATCTCTGTCTCTTCCTCCGTCTCTATCCCTTCCTGCGTCTCTGTCTCTGTTCCTCCCCCTTCCTTCGTCTCTGCCCCGACCTCTGTCTCTTCCGCTGTCACTGTCCCCCTCCGAATCTCTATCTTTCCTCTCTTTGTCTGGGTCGTCCTCTCTGCTCCTGCTCTCTCTCGGGCTGCGGTCACGGTCTCTCTTCTCTCGCTCAAACTGATCTTGGTCACGGTCTCGTTCTTGGCCGGAAGACCTCTCCCTGTCTGTGCGAACGGGATCTCTGTCTCTGTTGTCGTCCCTGCTGCATCTGTCTCGCCCACTGTCTTTGTCTCGTTCCTTCTCTCTGCTCCTGTCTCTCTCCTTGTCCCTCTCCTTCTCTTCTTTCAGCTTATCCTCTCTGGGTGATCGTGACCTTCTTGCCCTCTCCTTGGACCTTGACCTGCATGACCTTTCGCTGCGGTCGCTGTCTCCAGGGGAGCAGCTCTGAGAGCGCCTCATCCTGCTGGACTCCGAGTCCCTGGACTTCTCATCCCTATCTCGGCCTGCAAATAAGAAAGAAAATACAATGAACATAGCACAATTGAGTTTTTCAAATTCACTTTGTCCCTTTCTGAGAATTTGCTTTACCCCTCTATCTGTTGATCCAGACATGGGATGATACAACGACACGTCTTATTCTACGATCGATAGACAAGGGTTAACCTTCGCAATACCCGCTAAAAAACTTACGCGCAGTACCTCGTGGGTGCAAAACAACCCATGGTTTTTACATAGGCACTAACTTAATAGGCACTAAGGCCGTAGGACATTATGTACTAAATGAACTAATGTGTTTCTGAGAGTTCAAATACCCCATCAATTCAAAGCAAATAATTATACATGGGTGAAACCTGGCAGCTGTTGTTGTATATATATATATAGCTCTTTCAGAATTTAATAATGCCTGGGAACCTGAAAAGTTTCACACCTGATTATACAAAAGAATACAGAAAAGATGAAGGCCTCACCTCCAGCAGATTCGGCTGACTGATGAAATCCTTGCCTCGTACCCTGCCCTAGACTGCGTGAAAGCTCAGGTGGGCGTCCCGGACGCGCATTGAAGCCAATGGTGTTGGTCCTATTGTCCGTTTTGTTCCACCTCTTCCACTTGTACAATGCCGACTAGGAGTTTCTGCCACCACACAGAAAAAATGTTATGTGAAAACTTTTTTTTTTCAGGCCATATTTTCACTGAATTTCAGGCAGCTATTCGTTGAAGGTGTTACATTTTGTATTGTTGTATGTTCGTCTTATTTGGGGCGAATACGGAAACCCTGTTATTGATATTTAATCTCTCACCTGTAGTCAAACGCTCCTTATTCATATATGTATATGAGGCCATCCACGATACTGGGCATGGCTTCCATGTAATTACACAATGTTGTGTCATCACAGGTGTGATTTGGGAGAAAACACTTATTGGCTGTTTAATAATGCCATTCTTTTATTATGCCCTTCTCATATATTGTAGCTTTATATGTGATCCAGTTCAAAGTTGTTTGCTATAAAATTGTTTTGGTGACAGAGAATCAACTTGGAAACCATGTAACCAACATCATGATCAGCACTTGCGTCAACAAAAAACCCATTTTTCAGCCAAACTGTT
>NC_090246.1:54495964-54515168 GCF_037325665.1 Littorina saxatilis | reverse complement strand
GGCCGCCCGGACGACTAGGGTGAGTACATAGACTCACTTTGCTTCGCATGTGAGTCAAAAATACATGTTAAGGTTGTTTAAGATACTCTGATCAGAATTCAGGACAACTTGATAAAAACTTGGTATGAATGTAGGTTACACATAGGGATCAATGGAAATGGAAAAGGTGGGGATAGTGTGCACCCCTTCTTCATAAATTTTAGATACCCCATAGACCCAGTGAATGGATACACACCTACCTGCTAACGTAAGGTAGATGAACGCACACACACACAGTTTAATATTTTTCACACAATCATATGAAAGTGTGCACCGCTTCATTTTTGCTTCTTTGCCCAGTAGTGTTCTCTTTCAGATATGGTTGACAATGAAGGAAACATAAATTGAAGTTGAAAAAGGCGCACAGATTTGTCAGAGCTAACACAATGACTACCTCACAATGTGTGTGTACCACCACAACCTTGGCTTTGGATTAAATATACACATTACCCCACAATGATGTTAAGATGCATGGACACACACACACATATGATTAAAAAGCGCTGGTCTCTAAAAACTTTTTTAAAAAAATGCACATCAGACACTGATCAGAATTCAGGACATTTGATAAAACTTGGTATGAATGTAGGTTACACATAGGGATCAATGGAAATGGAAAGGTAGGGGATAGTGTGCACCCTTCTTCATAAATTTTAGATACCCCATAGACCCAGTGAATAGATACACACACTACCTGCTAACGTAAGGTAGATGAACGCACACACACACAGTTTAATATTTTTCACACAATCATATGAAAGTGTGCACCGCTTCATTTTTGCTTCTTTGCCCAGTAGTGTTCTCTTTCAGATATGGTTGACAATGAAGGAAACATAAATTGAAGTTGAAAAGACGCACAGATTTGTCAGAGCTAACACAATGACTACCTCTCATGTGTGTGTACCACCACAACCTTGGCTTTGGATTAAATATACACATTACCCCACAATGATGTTAAGATGCATGGACACACACACATATGATTAAAAAGCGCTGGTCATCTAAAAACTTTAAAAAAATGCACATCAGACACTTACAAACACTTTTCAGTCAGGTAAGACCAAAGGACATTACACTCAATGAACTAATGTGTTTCTGAGAGTTCATGACCCATCAATTCAAAGCAAATAATTATACTAGGCACCGGCAGTGCTATCAGCAGCAGTGCGGGAAAGGCAAAACTTGAGTGAAATATGGCACTTTTCAACTTACTCTGCTTCAGCAATTACTAACCAATTTTAAAAAAAATGGTATCAAAATAAAGATCATTTTTTCAATCTTTTATTAATGTGTCTTGTTTTTGTCAAATATGAGTGTGTGAGAGAGAAATTTAATTCCAAACTTGACCACGGTCGGCAAATCCCTCGGTGGCTGACGCTCCTTTTCTCGCGTTGCTTTGAACCACGATCTACAGCTGTTGGGGAAATTCCTTTCTCCTTGACCCCACAACCTTCAAATTAGCATATAATTACCATATTTTGTTCATCTCTTCCTGTAGATTGTTTTCGTATAAGTTTTATTCCCAAAGAATGGATGGAAAATTTTGACTTTTAGTTCAAAACTATTGCTTGTTTTTAAACCTTTGTATCTCACAACCGTACAAAATACACTGCAAGTCTTATAGTGCGCTGGAAAGCTTGTTTTCTGCTGAAAACAGTGATATACGAAACTAAGGAGTCAGGTCAATGGGAGCCAATCGCAAGCCGGGAAAGCCGACCTTCACATTCAACCACACACATGTTCGCATGTCAACAATGGCGAATCGAGGTTCAAATGCTGCGATTGAGAACAGTACAGATTACCCTTGGCTCAACGCATTCAGGCCTTTCATCGGTAAATATTGTTTTGTTTTTGTTGTATTAAAGTTATCTAAAGAAGCTTAGGCCTATATTTTGTTTCTCTTGTCTGTATCTTCGTGTAGATTGTAAATCAAAGTGGTGAAGTGGACCGGTCTGAAATTGTACTGTGTTTTCGCTCATACGCTACTGGTGTCGAAGCTTTTTATTTTTCTTGCTGTCTTTCCTGTTGACTTTATGTACTTTGGTTGATACTTTAAACTTATTTGATAGTATTTTGTCATTATTGTAACAGGATGGAACATTTAAGCGTAGATATTGACTGTTTGTGTACGAAAGTGTTAGACCGGAAGTAAGGCGTCGAAGGTTTCAAAGAATAACTCAGTCAGGTTTCGTTTTCTACTATTTGGCTTTTTTCGTGTTGTAGCCTGAAAGAAATAATTCTTTACGTGAAAAGCACCTTGTTTACACGCAATTGCTTCTCAGATATAGTTTTAGAAGTGCAAAAGTCCCACATTTAAGTGCTCTCTCTCTCTCTCTTTTAAAAAATTTTTTTTAGAGCAAAAGTGAAGTAACTATTATCATAGAGTTCAAACAAAACACAGATGAGACAAACCATTTGATTTAAAGATGTCAATTTACTCATGAGTTTTGTTTTTATTTTATTCAGAAGATGACAACTTTGATCGACTAAGCAGATGGATGTCAAGCGCAGGACGAGGAAGAAAAGTTGCCCTCCCCAAGCATCAAGTCCTTACAAATCGTCTCCTCATCCAACTTGATCAGTTGCGGCTTCAGCTTGGGAAATCATGGAGGATATGGAGACTCTGTTTTCTTCCATCTGTGACAACAGTCTTCTTCTTCATACAACCCTGAAGGAAGAGGTCAGGCGTGCAAACAAACAAGCTGCTGAAGTCCACTCTAGTGAAGGTGATATTGTTGCATTTGTGTATGCTGATGTGGGCGAGGAAATTAATACCAGAAACATTGGGCCCTTCTTGCAGAAGTTGTGACTTACAAGACGCCATCTTCTGTCTCCTGACTCTCTGTGTGACCTGCCCAGCCCTACAGAACTAGTGACAAATGGGACACTAATTGACTTACTCATGTTCCAGAAAGACGAGAGGCATACTTTGTGCAGGCAGTGGTTTACACATGTTGGACTTAACATTTCAGACTTGTCTGACAAGCAGCTTAGAGCAAGACTCGACAAAGTACGCAAACCATATGACACTTTCTCTAAAAGTCTGCACAGAGGCAACAACGAGGCGAAGCTGAAAGACTATTTATTTCAACAGCAGTCTCATTTTCCCCTGGTATCTGCGATGCCTACTGTCCCGTCTGTTGTGCCTTGTGCAATAGAGAATGCACCTGCAACACCCCCAGCTGACCATCCAACCGGAGATGAATTGACTCATCTAAAGATTGCATCAAGTGGCAGGCAGTTAGCTGCACTACGCAGGAGCAATGAAGAGCTCAGTGGGAGTCTGTTGGAAGCAAAGAACCGAGAGATGATTTACAAGGACCTTCTCAAAGAGAAAACTCAAAGCGTAACCACCTTGCAGGCAGACTTGACAAAACTTCAAGGCAAAGCTGAACGTAGTGCATCTCACATAAAATGTGTGGAAACCCAGTTGTGCAGTGCCAAGGAGTACATCGGCAAAATTCGGCAAACAAACTTTTACAAGAGACTGAAAAGGCAGGAAACCAACTTAAAAAAGAGAGAAGAAAATCTGAAAGATCATGAGGATGGTGGGTGCATTCAAACAATTGAGCGTCTGAAGCACAAACTCAAGTTGTGTCAGACTGCTAATTCAAGTCTGAGAGCCAAATTGAACAGTGTGAAGGAGAAGCGACAACAAGACTTGGACAGACATAATCAGCTGACTGCTGATCTTCTTGAAGAAGCTGTAGTACATACTGTGAAGACAACAGAGGAGGGCCCCAGGAAGAAATTCACGCATGATGTCATCAAAACTACCATTGGACTCATTTCTTGTGGGGTTTCTGCAAAGAACAGTGGCCATGTCATCCAAACAGTTGCGCGCAATCTGTTCCACACCGATATCGACGACAAAGATGTACCATCTGAACGCACATCTCTGCGGTTTGCGGATCAAGGGCACTACCTGGCTAAATACCATGTTGCCGAGACTGTGCTTGACTCTGACAATTTTGATATTCATTTTGACGGAACAACACGGGACCACCGGAAATATGTGGGTCAACAAGTGACCACAAGTGCAGGGTCCCTCAGCTGTGGATTCACAGAGGTAGCTACAGAAGACGCCAAGACTCTTGTGGATGTTACCGTCAGTCTCCTCCAAGAAGTGGCGCAAGTCTACGACAAAGACGACACAGAACGCTGCTTCAAAGCAGCTCTGCAGAAGTGTTCAGGACTGATGTCTGACAGAGCCGCTCCAAACAAGCTCATGAAGAAAGACTTCAACGACCTCAGAAAGGCAACCCTGGGGACAGAGGAGGATCTCCAGTTCCTGTACTGCAACGCCCATTACTTGCTTGGACTTGGTGAGTAAACACATTTCACAGCTTTGTACATGTGTTTCACTGTATCAGTGTCTGTGTCTATTATAAAGGTTAACCTCTATGCAGAGTGTGCTGTAAATGTAATGTGTAAATGATACATTTTTAAGTCTGTATTTTAAACTGTGTGTTTGTTCTGTATTACTATCTAGTATCACTTTGTATCTCTACAATGTCAGCAAATGTGTGTGAATCACTGAATGCTGTATCTTATATTCTTAATTCTGACTGTTTCAGGCACAAGTGCAGAGAAGTCACTGAAAGAACTACAGACCGAGTGGGGGCAGCAGCGTATTGGCCGAGACAACGCAGCTCAGTTTGGACATTGGCAGGCAAAGGAGGCAGCAGCTGTTCGCTATGTGCGGATGGCCTGCGAGGTTCTAGGACCCAGGGGCGATGATCAATGTGGCTGCAGAGATGCATGGCTTGCATACTGTGAGATGACCAACAAGACGTCTACTGTGCCAAGCTTCAAATCTAACCGGTTTAACAGCATCTTTTATGGTGCAACAAAGCTGCTGGCACACCGTGACGACATCATAGAGTTCCTGTCAGATTACATGCCGAGCAGGAACCAGAAGCTGGAAAGTGTGTTGAAGGATGCCCAGAGTGAAGAGGTGAACGTTTTTGTTGCCACGCTTGCCATGGTCTACGAGAGGATCACAGGACCTTACTGGACTCTACTGTGTGCTGGGGAGACGAGCTATGCAGAGTTTTTCTTGCCTGTTGTGGAGCTGCACGCACAGCTGAGAGAGTGGAGAGATGACAGTGCCTCCATTTTCAGCCCCCATGTGCCGTCACTCTTCAGTATCCAAGTACCAGACGCATCGTCACTTGCAGCACTCCTAGATCTGGATGAGGCGACACAACAGAAAGTGCAGCGTGCCTTCAGCCACTTCTGTGTCAACTTTGTTGCTGTCACTGAGCGACAGTTGGACGACTTCCTGCCTGGTGGCCGATACCATGCTGTTCAGGATCCACAAGTGTTGGAGCGGCTGCGGCATTCACACATCACCAACCTCTTGGGAGAAGCCTGCTTTGGGGATCTCGATATTTCCATTTACACGCACCGCAACTCCTCAGTCCACCACCACAGCACTCTGACCATGTTGAAACGGAACAAAACAATGAAGGCTTGGTTCAACCAGAAGTCCAATGAGGAACAAAGGCAACTTCTTCTGAATGCATCCAGTAGTGGTCCTGAAATGCGAAAGCGTCACCGAGAGAATGACAGAGAGGTGAAAGCCAGCAAAAGACAGAAGCTACAGCTTCAGCAGCAGCGGACAGAGGCAGATCGACAGAAGAAGGCAAGGGAGAAGGCAGATATTGCTCAAGAGATCCGTCAAGATGGGGGAGCCTGCAGCAGTGCTGGTGATGTCGACAGGCTGCTAGAACGAAAAGCTCTGCAAAGAGAAAAACTGGCTGCTCTGAAGACCCAGATTCGCTTTTTCCGGCATGTCCTGGGATTCAAGTCTGAGCTTCTGAAGCTCACACAGGACCTTCCAGGCCTGGAACAGTCTCTGAAGGAGTTCCTTGCGTCCCAGGACCCATTCCCAGAACACAGGGACAGGGTGGACAACAACCTTGATGAGGAAGACGAGCCATCAGAGTCCGACTCCTCTGCTTCAGAGCATGAGAACGACCAGCGAGTAGATAGCGACGGGTTTTCATTTGCCCAGACAGGTCAGACAGTGGCAGTGTTCTACGATGAAACATTTCATGTGGGCACTGTTACAAACATTCTAAGCGCAGATGAGGCAAAAGTAAACTTTTTAAAGAAGAGCTCTCTGGACAACAACAGATTTTCTTGGCCAGCCAAAGAAGACAGTGACACCGTCAGCAGTGTGTTTGTGTTTGCATGGGACTTTTTGTTAGAACCGATCTCCACAAATGCACGGATGTGGCATGTCCCAAACAGCACTCTCCAGGAACAATATAACTTGTATGTGGAGAAGTACTGTTGATAAGTAAAACCAGGCAGATCACAATCAGTGAGTAAGTGGATTTCTGTCATTTGTGATTCAGTTTCGTTACAGAAGGTCTTTACTTTTTTCTGATATTTTTAAGAATTAACTTTCAAAAGTGGTGTGTTCAATTTCCACAAAAGAGATGTATCCAAGAGTATGTTGCATTTTGTGACTGCTGTCAAAATTTGATGCATATTTGTCCAGTAGTTCAAAAGTTACAGGCAGTTAAAGTTTGCATATTTCAGGGTTCCTCCGATCTTCATTTCCGCCTGTCAAAATGGTGAAATTCCTGATTTTGGCTCCCTCATTGTGACTGAATGAAGACAACCACATGTCTGTAATTGAAGATTTCTTAAGTATATACTATTGAGAGTAGAAATCAGAAGAATTAATGTGTTTTGATGTCTTTTTGTTTGTTAAAAAAATTCCTAAACGTGCCCAATTATCAATTTTCTGCCATTTGCCACGCCCCCAAATAGCCTTTTTTTCAATATTGACAGCTTCAGTACAAGTGTATCTCTACATCCTATCCTATTTCATTGATATTTTTGTGTTCTGCAGGCACATGTTAGCAAGATAAACTTGTTTAAGATGGGCATTTACTTAGTACTCAAATGGTGTGTGACCTCAAAAATGGAGAAAATGTGAATACGCACCGCTTAACGCTAACTGTAAACTTTAAAAATCAGATATCTCAGGAAGTATTTGAGATAGAACCTTACTTTTTGTTTTGTTATTCTTGTTTTATACAGAAGAATAAGAACATCTCAAAACATTAGGAGATTTTTCAGACTCATTTTTTGACTGCCGGTACCTAATTATACATGGGTGAAACCTGGCAGCTGTTGTTGTATATATAGCTCTTTCAGAATATAAAAATGCCTGGGATCCTGAAAAGTTTCACACCTGATTATACAAAATAATATAGAAAAGATGAAGGCCTCACCTCTAGCAGGTTCGGCTGGTTGACGAAATCCCCGCCTTCCGTCGCTGGTCTTTGGCCTGGCACCCTGCCCTGGACTGCGTGAAGACTGAGGTGGGCATCCCTGGCGCCCAGGGAAGTCCCTTCTGTCGTTGCCACGGTGACCACCCCGGCCCCCACTGTCCTCTCGGTTCCTGTCGCAGTCACCGCCTGACCTCCAGCCGGTCTTGACAAAGCGGTCCTCGCCCTCTCTCTCCTGGTTTCTCTCTCGCTGTCTGCCCTCTCGCTCTCGGTACCTGTTTTTTCCCTTATCTCTGTCTCTTCCTCCGTCTCTATCCCTTCCTGCGTCTATGTCTCGGTCTCTGTTCCTCCCCCTTCCTTCGTCTCTGCCCCGACCTCTGTCTCTTCCGCTGTCACTGGGTTTAGATGCTGGCTGGGATGAAGATTTACTCCCGCTTGGTCGAGTGATGCTTCTGGACGATGAAGAAGAGGGTGGCTGTGATGAGGTGTAGAGACCTGCAGCTTTTAGAGATTCAGATGGAATACCTGGTGACCAACTTGCACCTGTTCACACACACACACACAAGAACGCATACTTTTATTTTTTTATTCACAACTTACTGAATTTTTTTAGCTGGAGTCAGAAATATTATTACATATTGCTTATAGCCCAGCAGACAGACAAACTAAAAACAGAGTTCGGAATTGGTGAAACCAAAATGGTCCCACCGCTCGATCACATCTCCGACAATGGCCGATGTCAAAGGTCAGTTTGCCGTGGACCAATAGAATGTACATAGGCATAGGCATGTGCAGTCAATCAGTGTAACATTACACATGATTACCCCCACCCCCACACCGTTCATGTTAACTTTATTACTTGCTCAAGTTGCTGTCAACATACCTCAGTCTTTAATTACGATGGAATACAACAAAAAATTACATAACAAAACCACTTATCAAAGAAAACTTACCTCTTTTTTAGAAACTACATGATTGTTATCCACATGTAATCCTTATTCAACCTTTTTAACGTAAAACGAATGCTAATAATTATATAAAAAAAGAATGAGACTAACTAACCATCAGATTTACGTAGAAAGGGATAGATGATGGACTCGTCGGGTTCACTGGTGGTCCCTGGCACTCCACATGGTGCTGTGGCGTCATTGTTGCTCGAGTCAGTGTCATCTTCTGAGCCGGGAAGATAGTCATCGTCCGAGTCGCTGTAAGAAGACCACTCTGGAAACAAAGAGATTTAATTAGGCCAAAGAAAAAAAAAAATACATGTTAAGGTTGTTAAGATACTCTGATCAGAATTCAGGACAATTTGATAAAACTTGGTATGAATGTAGGTTACACATAGGGATCAATGGAAATGGAAAAGGTGGGGATAGTGTGCACCCCTTCTTCATAAATTTTAGATACCCCATAGACCCAGTGAATAGATACACACACTACCTGCTAACGTAAGGTAGATGAACGCACACACATACAGTTTAATATTTTTCACACAATCATATGAAAGTGTGCACCGCTTCATTTTTGCTTCTTTGCCCAGTAGTGTTCTCTTTCAGATATGGTTGACAATGAAGGAAACATAAATTGAAGTTGAAAAAGGCGCACAGATTTGTCAGAGCTAACACAATGACTACCCCACAATGTGTGTGTACCACCACAACCTTGACTTTGGATTAGATACACACATTACCCTACAATGATGTTAAGATGCATGGACACACACACATATGATTAAAAAGGGCTGGTCATCTAAAAACTTTAAAAAAAATGCACATCAGACACTTACAAAACACTTTTCAGTCAGGTAAGACCAAAGGACATTACACTCAATGAACTAATGTGTTTCTGAGAGTTCAATGACCCATCAATTCAAAGCAAATAATTATACATGGGTGAAACCTGGCAGCTGTTGTTGTATATATAGCTCTTTCAGAATATAAAAATGCCTGGGATCCTGAAAAGTTTCACACCTGATTATACAAAATAATATAGAAAAGATGAAGGCCTCACCTCTAGCAGGTTCAGCTGGTTGACGAAATCCTCGCCTTCCGTCGCTGGTCTTTGGCCTGGCACCCTGCCCTGGACTGCGTGAAGACTGAGGTGGGCATCCCTGGCGCCCAGGGAAGTCCCTTCTGTCGTTGCCACGGTGACCACCCCGGCCCCCACTGTCCTCTCGGTTCCTGTCGCAGTCACCGCCTGACCTCCAGCCGGTCTTGACAAAGCGGACCTCGTCCTCTCTCTCCTGGTTTCTCTCTCGCTGTCTGCCCTCTCGCTCTCGGTACCTGTTTTTTCCCTTATCTCTGTCTCTTCCTCCGTCTCTATCCCTTCCTGCGTCTCTGTCTCTGTTCCTCCCCCTTCCTTCGTCTCTGCCCCGACCTCTGTCTCTTCCGCTGTCACTGTCCCCCTCCGAATCTCTATCTTTCCTCTCTTTGTCTGGGTCGTCCTCTCTGCTCCTGCTCTCTCTCGGGCTGCGGTCACGGTCTCTCTTCTCTCGCTCAAACTGATCTTGGTCACGGTCTCGTTCTTGGCCGGAAGACCTCTCCCTGTCTGTGCGAACGGGATCTCTGTCTCTGTTGTCGTCCCTGCTGCATCTGTCTCGCCCACTGTCTTTGTCTCGTTCCTTCTCTCTGCTCCTGTCTCTCTCCTTGTCCCTCTCCTTCTCTTCTTTCAGCTTATCCTCTCTGGGTGATCGTGACCTTCTTGCCCTCTCCTTGGACCTTGACCTGCATGACCTTTCGCTGCGGTCGCTGTCTCCAGGGGAGCAGCTCTGAGAGCGCCTCATCCTGCTGGACTCCGAGTCCCTGGACTTCTCATCCCTATCTCGGCCTGCAAATAAGAAAGAAAATACAATGAACATAGCACAATTGAGTTTTTCAAATTCACTTTGTCCCTTTCTGAGAATTTGCTTTACCCCTCTATCTGTTGATCCAGACATGGGATGATACAACGACACGTCTTATTCTACGATCGATAGACAAGGGGTTAACCTTCGCAATACCCGCTAAAAAACTTACGCGCAGTACCTCGTGGGTGCAAAACAACCCATGGTTTTTACATAGGCACTAACTTAATAGGCACTAAGGCCGTAGGACATTATGTACTAAATGAACTAATGTGTTTCTGAGAGTTCAAATACCCATCAATTCAAAGCAAATAATTATACATGGGTGAAACCTGGCAGCTGTTGTTGTATATATATATATAGCTCTTTCAGAATTTAATAATGCCTGGGAACCTGAAAAGTTTCACACCTGATTATACAAAAGAATACAGAAAAGATGAAGGCCTCACCTCCAGCAGATTCGGCTGACTGATGAAATCCTTGCCTCGTACCCTGCCCTAGACTGCGTGAAAGCTCAGGTGGGCGTCCCGGACGCGCATTGAAGCCAATGGTGTTGGTCCTATTGTCCGTTTTGTTCACCTCTTCCACTTGTACAATGCCGTCACTAGGAGTTTCTGCCACCACACAGAAAAAATGTTATGTGAAAACTTTTTTTTTTCAGGCAATTTTCACTGAATTTCAGGCAGCTATTCGTTGAAGGTTTACATTTTGTATTGTTTGTATGTTCGTCTTATTTGGGGCGAATACGGAAACCCTGTTATTGATATTTAATCTCTCACCTGTAGTCAAACGCTCCTTATTCATATATGTATATGAGGCCATCCACGATACTGGGCATGGCTTCCATGTAATTTACACAATGTTGTGTAATCACAGGTGTGATTTTGGAGAAAACACTTATTGGCTGTTAATAATGCCATTCTTTTATTATGCCCTTCTCATATATTGTAGCTTTATATGTGATCCAGTTCAAAGTTGTTTGCTATAAAATTGTTTTGGTGACAGAGAATCAACTTGGAAACCATGTAACCAACATCATGATCAGCACTTGCGTCAACAAAAACCCATTTTTCAGCCAAACTGTTTCAAGCATCTAAATTCCACTATCATATCATGTCCCAGCTGCCATAAACCCCAAACATCTGTGTACCAAATCAGTTTCCCAGTATCATGGACGGCCACATAATTATACAAACTTCCACATAAAGAAGAAATGCTCACAGTCACAGCGCTGTGAATGTAAAGTCTGAAATGTTTTTGTTCTTCTGAAATTTGTTTTGCGAAGCTTACCTGCTGTAGCTTTGAGCTGATTCAAAGCCAGCTTCAGAAGCATGCTGCCTCTGCTATTGGGGGGAAACTTCTGCGACATTTCAAACCTGAAAAAAACAAACCAGTACTGAGTACATGTACAACAGAAACAAACCAATTGAGCAACTAGTTCCTGAAGGGCTTCTGAAAGGGCCATTTCACTGGTAGACGTTTGCGAGGAGAAGGAAGAAGGAAAAGATAGAGAAGAAGAAGGAAAAGACGAAGACTGAACAGGGGGAGAAGAAGATAAAATGGAAGAAAGAGAAGAAGATGGAAGAAAAGGAAGAAGACAAGAAAAGAACAACTTTACAGGACGGGAACCCAGTTTCCGTGCAAACGCTATTTTCGGGTTGCAGTCTATTCTGCCAAGGATTTTGACGTCATTGGTGACGAAGTTTAACGCAGGAGTGGTCAGACGAGATCTGTGCCAAAAATCACGGACGATGCCGATCAACTGATAACGATTTTGTTTTCTTGAATCTCTCCGAGCGAAAATGGAGCATTTTTCCTAAGGCACTATTTTGAGAATCTTTGACAGCCTCACTTGCGATCCAGACGCACGTTTGAAAATCTTACATGTTGTCGTCTGCTACTGCATGATCTAAATGATTGGGAAAGTGCCTCATTTTGATTGAAAATCAGCTCAGTTTGTTAAGAAAAATCGTAACACCAGTAATACGTCTTATATCCGTGGACGGGCAACCCCGTGCGATAAAGTGACCAAATGAACGAAACCATTTGCGGATTCACCATTTGGGAATACGCGTTGCCTTTGCGACCGAAACCTAAAACTTTTCAAACAAGAGCTATTGAACGGAAGAGTAAAGACGTGTTCGACTCTTCATGACATCAAGCAGGTCAAAAATCGGTAAATTAAATCGATTTTCTAATAAAAGTTTCAGTTGCACGGAAACAGGGGACGGTTTGAAGAAGTGGCCATTGTCACATGCTTCGTTCTTTCCCGTACATTTCTGCTTCTTGATCATGCCGAGTCTAAATTTTGGTCTCGTCCGTTTCTGTTTTGATTGAACTTAACAAGCCGCATATATTTTGAAAGGAAGCTTTTCAAGCTTCAATGAAAGGTGACGAAAACCCTTATTAGCACGGAAACCGGGTCTCCGAGTATAGATCTACAACAAACTTTTACAAAGTCGAGACAACAGAAGTCTTCTGAGAAGAATTTCAGCTGACGCCAAATATATGACCACTAACTGTCTACAGTGCCGACATGGTGAAACCATTCTGAAATTCTGAAAACTGTCTGGTGTACAAATAAAGGTTTGGCACAAACTTACCTCAATGAGTCTGCCGCAGTGAACAAAATACAAATGGCGTCACGCACATGCCTGAACTTGTCCACTTGCGCATGCGCCGAAGGACGTGATGTCACCATGACGTCACCTCATTATCTTCTCCAATAAAAACTGTGTGTGCAGCTGAAATCACCCACTGTGTGTGTGTGTAGGCACGGGTTCCCGGGCGTTACTATGGGGTATTGCAGATAATCATATAAAACGCATCACAATGATATTTGTAAGCGGTCTAAGGGGTTTGCCTTGTGGGGAATAGGAAAAAATACCCCATAAATTTTTGATACCCCTTAGGCCCGGTGAAAAGGTGTACACACTACCTCATAACGTAAGGTAGACAAACGCACACACACACACACACACACATACACACACACACACACACACACACACACACACACACACACACACACACACATATCAAATGAGTGGTAAAAAGCAAAGAAGTTATATGACAATAGATGCAATCATGTACTTTAAAGACAGGTTGAAAAGCTGGACGCGGAAAAAGAGAGAATGTAAAAATATCGAGCAAAAACGAATCCAACCCCACTTATAAAACCAACCGTTCGTGACTGAGTGTCTTAACTCATATTTTCCCATCAGCAATCTTAGCTTTCTTTTTGTCGTATTAATACGCGGGTTTAAGTAAGAGAGCATCCAATTGCTGAAGTGCACAAGATAACAAAAAATCAGCCTGTAGACTATATGTCTGTGATAGCGCAACACGCCTCAGGCGACCATGAAGGCAGAATCCATTTTTATTTTGTATACGCTCTGTTACGCTTTGAAGTGTTTGTGTCGAATTGATGAACGTGTGTTAGGTGTAACTGTACCATCGCTTTTTCTTGGTGTACCTTTTTTTCTCTTCGAATTATCGGTTCAAGTGTTAGCATTCCCGTTTGTGTTTAATTTGTTTTTTTGCTCTTAATTGGTGTACATTTCTTTGCCTGTCTGACTTTTTTTTCTGTCTGTCTGTCTGTTTCTGTATAGCTATTTTTGTCGTGTTTCCGTGTGCTGTAGTATTGACACTTTCTTATCAACGGGATTGAAACTCCCCCCCCCCCCCCTGTCTCTGTCTCTGTTTCTGTCTCTGTGTCTCTGTTTGTCTGTATGTCTGTATATCTGTACGTCTCTGTCTGTCGCTCTGTCTGTTCCTCGGGATGTCTCTTTGTCCGTCTTTGTCTCCCTGTCTCTCTCTCTGTCTCTGTCTCTCCTCCCCCCCCCCCACCCATACTCTCACACACACATACTGACACCACAGGTGTAAAATAAAAAGAAACAAGTCGCGTAAGGAGAAAATACAACATTTAGTCAAGCTGTCGAACTCACAGAATGAAACTGAACGCAATGCAAATTTTCAGCAAGACCGTATACTCGTAGCATCGTCAGTCCACCGCTCATGGCAAAGGCAGTGAAATTGACAAGAAGAGCGGGGTAGTAGTTGCGCTGAGAAGGATAGCACGCTTTTCTGTACCTCTCTTCGTTTTAACTTTTTGAGCGTGTTTTTAATCCAAACATGTCATATATATATGTTTTTTGAATCAGGAACCGACAAGGAATAGATGAAAGTGTTTTTAAATTGATTTTGAAAATTTAATTTTGATCATAATTTTTATATTTTTAATTTTGAGAGCTTGTTTTTAATCCAAATATAACATATTTATATGTTTTTGGAATCAGAAAAGGATGAAGAATAAGATGAACGTAAATCTGGATCGTTTTATAATTTTTTTTTTTTTAACAATTTTCAGATGTTTAATGACCAAAGTCATTAATTAATTTTTAAGCCACCAAGCTGAAATGTAATACCGAAGTCCGGCCTTTGTCGAAGATTGCTTGGCCAAAATTTCAATCAATTTGATTTAAAAAATGAGGGTGTGACAGTGCCGCCTCAACTTTTACAAAAAGGCGGATATGACGTCATCAAAGACATTTATCGAAAAAAAGAAAAAAACACGTCCGGGGATATCGTACCCAGGAACTCTCATGTCAAATTTCATAAAGATCGGTCCAGTAGTTTACTCTGAATCGCTCTACACACACACACGCACACACACACAGACATACATACACCACGACCCCCGTCTCGATTCCCCCTCTATGTTAAAACATTTAGTCAAAACTTGACTAAATGTAAAAAACGCAATATATCATCTTTATACTTTACCTCCTTTTCCCTTCTTTCATTTGCATTCTCTGATGGTGCAATTAGCGATGAACATCTGCTACGACAAAGCACAGCAAGAGATTATCATCGGGGCCAAAAATAAAGTAACAAAACAAAAACGTGCGAGAAAAGAAATCAAAACCGTGTGAGCGAAGATTGGTAACAGGTGTAAAAGTGTTCCAAACGCACACGAACACAAACGCAGACGCGATGATATCTATTCCGAGCTTCCTTGTTTTGCTTCGCTTTGTTGTAACATCTTGTTTTGATTGAAACTTAAACTAAAACAAAAGTATGCTTGGGGTGTACACCAAAGTCTTGTTCAAAATAGCGGACACAGTCATTTCAGTCAATCCCTTCAAAGATTAATGAGCAAGAAATACCGGATGGTGATAGAGGGATCTTTTTCATGTACTTTGTTAACATCAATTATTTGTTTATTTATTTACAGTATGGTATGCACATCACCGAAGCCAAAATAATCATGAGAGTCTGCGATTTGTAGCTGGACCGTTTGGCAAATAAGAAGTATATTTCAATCAACAATACAGCTAATTATGTATTTTGACAATATGTAAGAAATGCACGATAGGGGTGCGGCTAGGTAAGAGCGATGTTATTCGTTTTGTTGGAAACGTATTGCTATGCACCTCACTGAAGCGCAGTACGTTCTATATGTGTTTCCATTTGTATCATGACCTCGCGGCAAAACACGTGTATTTCAATCAATCAATGTGTTTATGAAGAGTAGTGATTTGTTCACAATTTGACATTTCATCGTTCAAATTAATCAAATCAAATCAAATCGTTGAGGCCAAAGCTGAACTTAAAGGGCTTGTTTGATGTCTGCCATTATGATCCGGAACAACAAACACATTTTAGTCAATCAATTGTTATTGGCTCACGTAAGTGTAGCCTATGCGATCGTAACTTTGTCTGTCTGTGCGTGCGTATGTGCGTATGTGCGTGCGTGCGTGCGTGTGTATGTCTGTGGTAGAAACTCTAACATTTGAAGACGTCACATTACATTGACGTCACATTATGACGTAAGAGGGTTAGACGTCACGCGAAGGAAGTACTGAAAGTCTCGGTCATTATTATTTTGAGTGGGCCGAGACTAGTTGGCAGTCGTGTCCCTGTAAGTAGGCTACATGCAGACAGACAGATCTAGATCTAGTGTCTCGCTTTCTTGCACAGTTTCACCTATGCTCTTTCTGTGTGTGTGTGTGTGTGTGTGTGTGTGTGTGTGTGTGTGTGTGTGTGTGTGTGTGTGTGTGTGTGTGTGTGTGTGTGTGTGTGTGACGGAGTGATTGAGTTTGTGTTACTGTTTGTCGATTTCTTACGTGAGCCTTGATGGCTTCGCCTCTTGTTTTAACATTGACAAAAACAAAACGTGGGACGTTTGCGGGTTGCTGGGGAACAGGGCGGGGAATTGTGTTCAAACTGTCAGAGCAGGGTGGAAATGTGTAAGAACTTTCGGAGCAAGTTGGAACGAACAAGCTTTTTTGTTGTTGTTGGCATTGTGCAATGCACACAAGTGAAGCCAAAATGAAAACCATCAATCATCCAGTCAACCTTTATATTCACGACCCAACAATTCTGGATGGGCGAGAAGCAAAGAAGGTCAAGATGCTTCTTTGTATGCACATCTTGGAAACCAAAACAAAAATCACAGTATGTTCTGGGTGAATGCTATTCCAAGCAAAACCTCAGGGCTAAACAACAAGCATATTTCAGTCCCTCAATCTTTATTTGTTGGTAGCGTTAAACAAAGAGATATACTTAACCGCTGTCAAGACAATATGCAACAAATAACCAAACAATTATTCCAATAGAAAATATCAAACGAGACATAGAGACAGATACAGACACAGGCAGAGAACAACACTTAGAGAGAAAAGAAACGCACATTGATTTACAGGGAATAGCAAAGCTAACAAAATATATGAGAAGGTATAAAGGCCCGTGTTCCTTGGAGACCCTCTACTTTACATCAAAACATGAATAAAACACAATCTTACTTTGTAGAAAGCTCGACTGAACGAACTCTTATGTCTTTTGTACTTGGGTGTGTTGGGGTGGCTGGGAGATCGGCGGAGAGAGAGTGGATATGAGGTAGAAGGACGCTACAAACAAATAATCTCTTGAATTCCTTTTTTTGACAAAGGCGCAGAAATGAACGGGAAATCACACTGGTCCAAGTTCCTCCGAGACCCATCCGCATGTATTGCAACATGAATAATAAAACCGCCCCAGTCTGATTTAGGAAAGAAAATATCTTTGAAGCTAGTGCGACTATAAGCGTGTGGCGCGATTATGTTGAGGGTGGCTGAAAGGCCTGTGGAGAGAGAGAGAGAGAGAGAGAGAGAGAGAGAGAGAGAGAGAGAGAGAGAGAGAGAGAGAGAGAGAAAGAGAGAGAGAGAGAGAGAGAGAGAGAGAGAGAACGAAACAGAGAGAGAGAGAAAAAACGAAAGAGAGGAAGAGAGAGAGAGAGAGAGAGAGAGAGAGAGAGAGAGAGAGAGAGAGAGAGAGAGAGAGAGAAAGCGAGAGAGACAGACAGACAGACAGACAGACAGACAGACAGACAGACAGACAGACAGAACTCCAACCCGAACTCGAAAACTTTATTACCGAGGGATGATAGCATTAGGTCCATAATTATGGTCCTTTCTTACAGCTGAGAGAGATGGGGAGAAAGAAAACAAGTCGCGTAAGGCGAAAATACAACATTTAGTCAAGTAGCTGTGGAACTCACAGAATGAAACTGAACGCAATGCAACGCAGCAAGACCTATACTCGTAGCATCGTCAGTCCACCGCTCATGGCAAAGGCAGTGAAATTGACAAGAAGAGCGGGGTAGTAGTTGCGCTGAGAAGGATAGCACGCTTTTTTGTACCTCTCTTCGTTTTAACTTTCTGAGCGTGTTTTCAATCCAAACATATCATATCTATATGTTTTTGGAATCAGGAACCGACAAGGAATAAGATGAAAGTGTTTTTAAATTGATTTGGAAAATTTAATTTTTATCATAATTTTTATATTTTTAATTTTCAGAGCTTGTTTTTAATCCAAATATAACATATTTATATGTTTTTGGAATCAGAAAATGATGGAGAATAAGATGAACGTAAATTTAGATCGTTTTATAAAAAATTTTTTTTTTTACAATTTTCAGATTTTTAATGACCAAAGTTATTAATTAATTTTTAAGCCACCAAGCTGAAATGCAATACCGAAGTCCGGGCTTCGTCGGAGATTACTTGACCAAAATGTCAACCAATTTGGTTGAAAAATGAGAGCGTGACAGTGCCGCCTCAACTTTCACGAAAAGCCGGATATGACGTCATCAAAGACATTTATCAAACAAGAGGCGAAGCCTTCAAGGCTCACGTAAGAAATAGACAAACAGTAACACAAACTCAATCACTCCGTCACACATACACACCCACACACACAGTAAGCTTAGGTGACGACTGTGCAAGAAAGAGAGACACTAGATCTAGATCTGTCTGTGTCTGCATGTAGCCTACTTACAGGGACACGACTGCCAAATAGTCTCGGCCCGCTCAAAATAACACTGACCGAGACCACACACACCACGCGAGAGAGAAAGACTACAGGGAGGCATGCCGTCATGATGCATTAATTGACGTCAAACACTTTTGACCGTGACGTAATCTTATGCGAGCTTTATCCATAGTCTTGGATAACCACTCACACATAGACTCGGAAATGTTAAAGTTTCTACCACAGACATACACACACACGCACACACGCACACACGCACAGACAGACAAAGTTACGATCGCATAGGCTACACTTACGTGAGCCAAAAATGAAAAAAACGTCTGAGGATATCATACCCAGGACCTCTCATGTCAAATTTCATAAAGATCGGTTCAGTAGTTTAGTCTGAATCGCTCTACACACACACACACAGACAGACAGACAGACAGACAGACAGACAGACACACATACACCACGACCCTCGTCTCGATTCCCCCCTCTACGTTAAAACATTTAGTCAAAACTTGACTAAATGTAAAAAGAGAGAGAGAGAGAGAGAGAGAGAGAGAGAGAGAGAGAGAGAGAGAGAAAGAGAGAGAGATAGAGAGAGAGAGAGATAGAGAGAGAGAGAGAGAGAGAGAGAGAGAGAGATAGAGAGAGAGAGAGAGGGGAGATCAACAGCATTGTTTTGTAAAACGTAGCACAAAGCCTAACACTATACTATCTGATCAATCCAGACATCAAAAGTTCCCAGCCTCCTTGTAAGTGTTTCAGTGCG
>NC_090246.1:54473464-54490964 GCF_037325665.1 Littorina saxatilis | reverse complement strand
CTCCAAGCCAGCTAGGCCTACCGTGCACCCCCCCCTCAGGATCCAGCTTCAGTAGGCTAGAGATATTCATTGGGGTCTACTGAACACGTTTTAACAAGTTCGCCACGAAAAAACTCATTCCCACTACTACTTATGCCCCTTTGTTTAAGGGTACCCCCTCGAACGCTAAATTTATCTGTGCAATCACAACAATGCACAGCTGCAATGAATGAACAGAGAACCACTTTTTTGAAATCAAAACAGTTAAGTTGATCATTAATCTTGTACAAAATACCTATTACAGTGTTCAATGTTTGATAGGTTGGCTGTAGTGATGCTTGATAGTCGCGAACCGTCATTTTCACAGTGCGCAAAGCTTGTCAACTTTGATGAGTAAAAGGTTTCAACAAATTTGGGTTTTCTGTTTCAATTTTTAGAAACTACAATGCCTTGGGATAATTTCAAGCCCCATTTGGAATTCCTGAGAGGATTTGTTGCGACACCAGATGAGATATTTCTCCCCTACCCCTTAAACGTGAAATTTTAGGAAAATGTCAAAATTTTTTTTTTATCAAATATTCATTATAACTTCTCACTGTTTTCCAATCAAATAACAAAAGTAATCACATTGACGACCAAAACAGTTCATTTGTTTATCTTTTAACAGAACTACAACATTATTATTCTCTTCTCAAGACTGAAATGTAAAAAATAAAACAAAATGTTCAGATATAGACATCTATTCTAACTGTCACTTAAATATAGTGCTCTTGTTTCATAGTTTCTATATTCAAGGTAGATTAACATAAGAAAAACAATCTAAGAACTAATGGTTCTTCATGTAAGTGCAGAATGTTTGCTCATAAATGCAAATGTCTTATGAATCAATTTCAGCTTTATAGTAATAACATGAAAAAGTCATTGCAAAGATATCTGTCAACTTTTCTTTAAAAAAAACCACCCATACGCACGCACGCACGCACACACACACACACACACACACACACACACACACACACACACACACACACACACACACACACACACACACACATCTTAGACTGTTTTGGGAGCAAGAAAGTCAAGTTCACAGGACAAGTTCGTCCGATTCACAGTCAGATTCAGATTCAAGTGAATCGTCCAGTCCATTTAGGAACAGTGGTGCCTCCTTCTCCTTCTCTCCATTCTCGTGAACCTCAGTGAGCAGGCTATCAATAATTGTCTGTGAGAGAACCAACTCTTCATTTTCTTCAGTCCAAAGAGGCTCAAGGATTCCATTGTTCAGCATCCTTCCATGACCATCAGTGGGGTTGGGAATCTGTGGGAGTGGCAGGTGAGCGCGCTTCCATGTGGCTGTCTGGTAGTTGGCCCTTCTTGCATGTTGTTTGAGGCTCTAGTAGCATAGAAGGCGCTGACTGAGTCACAGTCAGTAAAGGCGAAGAGAAAGAAAGACAGAACAGTGAGGTCGCGTGAGTTCTTCTGCAAGGGCAGCAATAATGAGCAAACGTTTCCTATTTGCTTTGCCCGTGTCAAAGAGCAATGTGATTTCTCCTTGCTGGCCAGCATAATGCAAGAGAATGAAGAACACGTCGCTGTCTGGGCTCTTTACTTTGATAGTCTGGTAGCCTTTTTGAAGGCCATACTGACAGTACACGATGATTCTTGAGTCCGTTTTTTCTTGGCTGGATGTCAGATCATTTAGTAGTTCTCTTTTTGTCTTGATGCCACCAGATGACGTCAGCTGACCAGAACAACATTCCTTCTTTTGAATTTGTCTGCCATGGCGTCCCTGCTCCAAACCTCCAACAGAAATTTTATGAATTGCGACTTCTTTTCGTCATTTGACAAGAAGGCTGTCTCCAGAAAGATTTTTTTTCTCACTAGAACCCCTCATCTCTGCTCAAGACGAAATCTGTTGTCTTTGCAAGAACTCAAAGACTTGCAAGCAGATCTGTCGAAAACTTGTTGGTACCAGAGCCTTCACAAAGGATACAAGACCATCAAATAAAGAGCCCAGACAGCGACGTGTTCTTCATTCTCTTGCATTAGGCTGGCCAGCAAGGAGAAATACCATGGTTCTTTGACACGGGCAAAGCAAATAGGAAATGCTCAACATCGCTACCCTTGCAGAAGAACTAACGCGACCTCACTGTTCTGTCTTGCTTTCTCTCTTCGCCTTTACTGGCTGTTACTCAGTCAGCGCCTTCTATGAAAATGGAAAGGTATCCGGTCAAAATCCTGCAGCAGAAACCCAAGTTTGTGAAAACGTTCAGAAGAATGGGTGAATCATGGGAGATGAAGAAAGAGCTGCTGGATGTGCTGTAGTTCAAATGCTCAATCTACGGTGTCACAGTGTCGATGCAGTACGCCACCAGATGGTGGTGGAGAAACGTGACTCGGGTGGAGGCATTCGAGCGGATCTGAACATTGACCTCGCCACATTTCCGCAGAAGCAGCTTGACTCAGCTGGGGGGGGGGGGGGGGGGGGGGGGCATCACTGGTTTCCACTCAAAACAATATCCGGCTTTTTGTGAAAGTTGAGGCGGCACTGTCATACCTTCATTTGTTGATCAAAAGACGATCAAATAAAGAGCCCAGAGAGCGACGTGTTCTTCATTCTCTTGCATTATGCTGGCCGGCTAGGAGAAATCACATTGCCACAAAAGCCTCAAATAACATGCAAGAAGGGCCAACTACCAGACAGCCACCTGGAAGCGCGCTCACCTGCCACTCCCACAGGTTCCCAACCCCACTCATGGTCATGGAAGGATGCTGAACAATGGAATCCTTGAGCCTCTTTGGACTGAAGAAAATGAAGAGTTGGTTCCCTCACAGACAATTATTGATAGCCTGCTTAATGAGGTTCACAAGGAAGGAGAGAAGGATGAAGAGTGGTGCTGTTCTTTGAAATTCTGTGCAATGACTTGTTCATGTTATTTCTATAAAGCTGAAATTGATTCATACGAAATGTGCATTTATGAGCAAACATTCTGCACTTACAATGAAGAAACATTATTTCTTTGATTGTCTTTCTTGTGTTAATCTATCTGTAATATGGAAACTATGAAGCAAGAGCATTATATGTAAGGGACAGTTAGAATGGAATCCTTGAGCCTATGTGGACTGAAGAAAATGAAGAGTTGGTTCTCTCACTGACAGTTATTGATAGCCTGCTAAATGAGGTCAACGAGGAAGGAGAGAGGGGGGAGAAGGCACCACTGTTCCTTAATGGACTGGACGATTCACTTGAATCTGAATCTGACTTTGAATCGGACTAACTTGTCCTGTGAACTTGACTTTCTTGCTCCAAAAACAGTCTAAGATTGATTGTGTGTGTGTGTGTGTGTGTGTGTGTGTGTGTGTGTGTGTGTGTGTGTGTGTGTGTGTTGTGTGTGTGTGTGTGTGTGTGTGTGTGTGTGTGTGTGTGTGTGTGTGTGTTTGAAAGAAAAAGTTGACATAGTTCTTTGCAATGACTTTTTTATGTTATTTCTATAAAGCTGAAATTGATTCATGACATTTGCATTTATGAGCAAACATTCTGCACTTACATAAAGAAACATTAGTTCTTAGATTGTCTTTCTTATGTTAATCTACCTTTAATCATGGAAACTAAGAAGCAAGAGCATTATATGTAAGGGACAGTTAGAATAGATGTCTATATCTGAACATTTTGTTTTATGTTTTACATGTCAGTCTTGAGAAGATTATAATAATGTTGTAATTCTATTAAAAGATGAACAAAGGAACTATTTTAGTCGCCAATGTGATTACTTTTGTTATTTGATTGGAAAACAGTGAGAAGTTATAATGAATATTTGATAAAAAATGTTTTTTGACATTTTCCTAAAATTTCACGTTTAGGGGGTAGGGGAGAAATATCTCATCTGGTGTCGCAACAAATCCTCTCAGGAATTCCAAATGGGGCTTGAAATTATCCAAAGGCATTGTAGTTTCTAAAAAATGAAACAGAAAACCCAAATTTGTTGAAACCTTTTACTCATCAAAGTTGACAAGCTTTGCGCACTGTGAAAATGACGGTTCGCGCCTATCAAGCATCACTACAGCCAACCTATCAAACATTGAACAATGTAATTGGTATTTTGTACAAGATTAATGATCAACGTAACTGTTTTGATTTCAGAAAAGTGGTTCTCTGTTCATTCATTGCAGCTGTGCATTGTTGTGATTGCACAGATAAATTTAGCGTTCGAGGGGGTACCCTTAAACAAAGGGGTATAAGTAGTAGTGGGAATGAGTTTTTTCGTGGCGAACTTGTTAAAACGTGTTCAGTAGACCCCAATGAATATCTCTAGCCTAATGAAGCTGGATCCTGAGGGGGGTGCACGGTAGGCCTAGCTGGCTTGGAGCCTATAAGACTTTAAAATTGGCGATCTAGTGGCTGCTCCGCCTGGCGTCTGGCATTATGGGGTTAGTGCTAGGACTGGTTGGTCCGGTGTCAGAATAATGTGACTGGGTGAGACATGAAGCCTGTGCTGCGACTTCTGTCTTGTGTGTGGCGCACGTTATATGTCAAAGCAGCACCGCCCTGATATGGCTCTTCGTGGTCGGCTGGGCGTTAAGCAAACAAACAAACAAACACACCAAATAAAGAAAGATCTAGGGACGAAAACATGAAAAAGCTGTCATGATGCTTATCTTGTCTCCATCCACCCTCACCACGCATCTAGGGATGAAAACATGAAAAAGCTGTCATGATGCTTATCTTGTCACGATCCGCCGCGTGCTTCCATTGTGCTTGCCTTGATAAATCCCCGTAATGCGCTCTGGGTTGACAACGAGCGAATGACAGGATTCATTGACTAAGGTTTGTTTCACACTTGAGGACCCGACTCATCCCGACCTCATTATTGAGGGTGACCAGAAACACACACACACACACACACACACACACACACACACACACAAACACACACACACACACAAACAAACACACACACACAAACACGCACCCCCCCACACACACACATACATGTATATGAGTAAAACATGAATATCACTCAGTAGGACAACTCCAACTGATCGGAAATAGGAAAGACATTGTGAACATTCAAAAATCGAGACTCGTTGACCCTTATTCTCCATTGTAACTGAAACATACTGAGTCGAAATTCAGGTCGGATCGTCAGTGATCAGGCAGTGTAAAAAAGAGATTAGATAGCAATTATAGAGAGTGCAGCAGGCCAGGCCCAGCTAATTCGGGACGACTCCGATCAGGGTGTCTGTGGTGGGCCTAAGTTGTCAAAGGGATGGACCTCGGAGCTAGCGGACACAGAGGGCAGCCGGGCGTAGGGATTCTCTTTGATTAGCGCCCACTGTCCCCAAGGGGTCACTTCAGTCAAACTGCTGGCGACAATTAGCTTTTACGGCCAACTGCATCAAAAACCTCATATCGATTTCAGCTTATCAGGGTCGGCTTATGCAAGCGAGTAGGCGCGCCGATCATTGGGCTTGAAAGAATAACATAAAAAAGGGGGCGGGGTGGCAGTTTTTGGTGTGCGAACGTAATAATTATGTACACAACCAGTGTTACAATAACCGTGCGCACGAGTAGCACGGTGTGATTTCCGTTAGCAGTTAAGCGCGCGGCAAAGCAGACGGCAGGTTATTGCTGTTACCTTGATCACGACTGTGATGTCAGTTGTAGGATTTATAGTATGCCTGAAGTGAGAGCTGTCCTGTGTTCTTTACTGCCCTTCATTCCACGATCGTCATCTGGTGTTGCGGGAATAGCCATTGGAGTGTCTATTGCTGAAAGCTGATTCTAAAAGTCTGCCGTAAAACACTGGCCGTAGCACTTCGCCTCGTTCGCTTGGCTTGGCCGTGTCCCTCCCTGACTGCAGGTAAGTGGTCAAGAATAGTTAATGGCCAGTCGGTGCGGTTGTAACATGTCGGTAAGGCCATCTGGCAACTGATGTCGTTAACGGTAAGTGCAGACGCTGCACAGTATGTGAAATTACATAGCCTGAGCAAGCTTATCCTTTCCTTATGGAAGCTAATGGTTGATAATAGTTAATGGTCAGTTTGTGCGGCTGTAACGTCTCTCAGACCATCTAACCACCGATGTGGTTAATTGTCATCGCAGGTGATGTATAATCGTTTAGTTGCTCAGCCTGAACAAACATATCCGTTTCTAATACAAACAAGCGAGCAAATATAGCTAATGGTCAATCTGTGAGCCTGTTACATGCTGGTCCGGCCATGTTATGATTGGTGTCTTTTACATTCATCGCTGGCGTTGCAAAAAAAAACCAAAAAACCAACAAAACTCATGTATCACACGGACTACAGACACTAAACCGTTTCTAGCATAGACAGGTTTTTAAACATAGACCAGCAAGGGTCAGTCTGTAAGCTGTCAAAAGGCGGTCCGGCATTCTTTTCACGAATAAGTTTAGAGATCGTCGAAGTCGCTGTGAAGGCCGTTCCAAAAAGAGCCCGATGTAGCTCAGTCGGTAGCGCGCTGGATTTGTATCCAGTTGGCCGCTGTCAGCGTGAGTTCGTCCCCACGTTCGGCGAGAGATTTATTTCTCAGAGTCAACTTTGTGTGCAGACTCTCCTCGGTGTCCGAACACCCCCGTGTGTACACGCAAACACAAGACCAAGTGCGCACGAAAAAGATCCTGTAATCCATGTCAGAGTTCGGTGGGTTATAGAAACACGAAAATACCCAGCATGCTTCCTCCGAAAACGGCATATGGCTGCCTAAATGGCGGGGTAAAAAACGGTCATACAGGTAAAATTCCACTCGTGCAAAAAACACGAGTGTACGTGGGAGTTTCAGCCCACGAACGCAGAAGAAGAAGAAGAAGAAGAAGAAGAAGAAGAGCCCAAAGTCGACTTCGCAAACAAAACCCGATAAAGCAAAGCTACGGCGCAGTACTTCGTTTCCACCTTCGTTGTGCAGGTTTTGACACGCGAAGCTTCGGCAAAGCTGCAACGAAGTTTCGACTTAATACCTCTTTGACCATGTAGACTGCGCAAACACTCAAGAAAGTAGTCTAAAGTAGTTAGTGGTCAATTCAAATAGCTGTTTTGCCAATTGACCACTGCCACTGGCATTTCTTGTGGTTATAAAAGATGTGTTGAAAATGGCCTTGCCGTGGGTGCTGTATGGCCACTGTATTGGAAAAAAAATGATACCTTTAGGACGCAGTAAAATAGTTTAAACAAATGTCAACGGTCAGTGTGGGCAAGCTGCTACATTTGAGTGCCAGCCAGTTGATCAACGAAGTCTTTTTTGGTCATGGCATGATCTAAAAAAAACTATTAAATCCAAGACTGCTCAGACACATCTTATTAAGCAAACCTCGTTGAACTGTAGCACAGGCAGAGAATCAACAAGTCGCGAAAGGCGAAATTACTACATTTAGTCAAGCTGTCTAACTCACGGAATGAAACTGAACGCACTGCATTTGTTCATCAAGACAATACAGCTTCGTCAATCCCCGCGACAAGGAAATCGCTCACTTTTCACGTGCAAAACGAAGTGAAATTGACAAGCCAGAATAGCGCGGTAGCGTATTGCGCTAAGCAGGAAAGCGCGCTTTTCTATATTCTTTTTAACTTTCTGAGCTTGGTTTGAATGCAACATATCATATGTATATGTTTTTGGAATCAGGAACTCATAAAAAATAAGATGAAATCTTTTTTTGGATCGATTTCTTAAATTTTAATCGTAGTACCAATTAATCTATTTTCATTAACTGTGATCACAATTTAAGTATAAAACGGACACATGTATAATATACTTTTAGATTCAGAATTTGATAAAGAATACGATGCAATCAATCTGTTTGCGAAACATCGATTTGAATGACCACTTTAATGAGCAAACTCATGAATTAATTGTTAAGCCTTCATGCTCAAATGCAATACCAACGTCTGGGCTTCTTCGAAGGGTACCTGACCAAAATTTCAACGAATTTGGTTGAACAATGAGAGCGTGACAGTACTGCCTCAACTTTCACAAAAAGCCGGATATGACTTCATCAAAGACATTTATCCAAAAAATGAAAAACACGTGTGGGGATATCATACTCAGGATCTCTCATGTAAAGTTTCATGAAGATCGGTTGGGTAGTTTTCTCTGAATCGATGTACCCACACACACACACACACACACATACACCACGACCCTCATCTCGATTCCCCCTCCATGTTAAAACATTTTAGTCAAAACTTGACTAAATGTAAACAGGGCAATGGTCAGTCAGGCAACTCAGTGTGACCAGTCAAGACCGGTCAGCTGACCAATTACGTTCCTATGATCATTGCAGGTGTGCTTTAAATTGCACGACCGTTTATACTGTCACAAAAAACACAATTCCTTTAAAGTGCAGAGAGTGGTCAAAACAAGTGAATTTTGAAATTATGCAAACAACTGTTACTGTTACAGGTAACTTAGCTTGACCGTTCTGATGACTACTTGAAGGATTATTGCAAGCGCATTAGAAACATCTCTTATCTGCAGAATGAGCTATTGGGTTAATTAAAAGAAAGAAAAAAACCTGTTCTACTTCAGCCGGAAAAAAATGTCAAACCTAACGAGTGGTGAACGTAAACAACTCTTGCAGATAAACTACCATGTCCATTCATGTGTCCACTGACAATTGTTTCGCTCAATGCAAGCGTTGGGGAAACAGTTGTGTAATGCAGATTGATCGTTGTTTTATCATCCATGTCTCTTTCTGAGGCATTGACGCGGTCAACACTATTGGGTGGTCAGTGCAAACAGCTGTTACATTCGCAAGCGGGTCCAGCCACCTGGCCGTCGGTATCGTTTAGGGTCATCGCAGGCGCTACGGACATGTGAGTGGATACGTAGAGGTTACACGCCGAGTCTCAGTGATTATTAAAAATAATGGTCGAAGTTAGCGGATCATGAAAAATGCGAGCTTTAGCGAGCTTTTTCATGATCGCGAACTGAGACCATTATTTTTTATAATCACTGAGACGAGGTGTGTAACCTCTTTATTCCTCCTTTCTTCAGTTATTGAAAGAAAAGAGGAGGTTTTTTGCGAAAGTTTGATCGAATCCTATTCACTCAACCAGTCAACCTGCGCAGGCGATCGATTAATGCGCGGTTGTATAGTTCCGTGCAAATCATTCCATTCTGTTAACACTTCTTGTCAGTTTTCCTATTTTGGACTAAAATCAAGTACACAGATTATGCTGTTATTCTGCTGTGGCGGCAAAGGCAGATATTGTGTGTTCTGTATATGTTTTGGTATAGCTTAGGATAATGTTCTTTCGTCAATGGGACTAGCAGACGAACTTTTGCACCCGTGTTCCAACGTTAAAAACTGTATGAAGTTCAGTTTTCTGGGGAAAATAGTGTATGGAACCGCTTTATGTTGTTTAAATTGATGAGATGTGTGCATTTGGTTGCGTGTGATCTGTTTATTAAATGAAATATTGTTGAAAACTGACCGTCGGATTGCAGTCTGTTGTCGAAGAAACTGAGTGAAAAGAAGGGGAACTACTCTTGTCGCTAGACAAAGTATGAGTTACTTGCCTTGCAGGAAATTGCTTGTGATGAACGTTTGAGCACGGCAAATCTAGATTCAGAAAACAACCGAACTCATGGATTTTATATGAAGATTCATGTGTTCAGGCCTGTAGTTGTTAATTTAAATGCGGTATGTTTGTATTGTTTGCTCCAGAGATGTATACTTCGTACGTTAGAGCGTTCGGAACTTTTCAGTCGCAAAAAGTAGTACCGAAACAGAACAACTTCTCAACCCATTGCACTATCGAGGATTCAGGCTGTTGCTGGGTCGTTATTTGTTTGGTTGCTGGGTCATTATCGAAAAATAACTACCCCTACAAGTTTACAGAGGTAAAGAAGCAGAGGGGGGAATAAAGTGTTTATATAAATCATATGTGCATGCCGTGCACACTTCTTTCAAATACATTTGTGTCTTGCGGCTTCACAACAGCTCATTTGTCACCAGATTAAAGAGCTGTAACCTACCCCCGACTCTACTCCATCCTAATGTATTGTATTGTATTGTTTTGTATTTTATTGTGTTGTGTTGTGTTGTGTTGTGTTGTGTTGTGTTGTTTTGTGTTGTGTTGTGTTGTGTTGCGTTGCGTTGCGTTGCGTTGCGTTGCGTTGCGTTGTGTTGTGTTGTGCTGTGTTGTATTATGTTGTGTTGTGTTGTGTTGTGTTGTGCTGTCTGTCTCTCTCTCTGTGTCTCCCTGTCTCTCTGTCTCTGTTTCTGTCTCTCTGTCTCTGTCTCTGTCTCTCTCTTTCTCTCTCTCTCTCTCTCTCTCTCTCTGTGTGTCTCTCTCTCTTTCTGTCTCTCTGTCTCTCTCTGTCTCTGTCTCTGTCTCTGTTTCTCTCTGTCTCTCTCTCTCTCTCTCGCGTATGTGTGTGATAGCGTCTGTCCGTCTGTCTGTCTGTCTGTCCGTCTGTCCGTGCATCTGTCAGTATCTTTCACTGGATTTGTCCCGTGACCACTCCATGTGCATGGCAATGAGGTAAACGGGATAAGAAATTAATGACAAATCGACATATTAGTGTGTGACTGTCCGACCGTTTGTCTGTCTGTCAGCCTGTCTGTCAATCGGTCTGTTTATCTGTCTGTCTATATGTCTGTCTAGTTTTCTATATATATTTATGTCTGCCTATCTGCCTGTCTGTCTATATGTATGTCTATATGTCTGTCTAGCTGTCTATCAATCTGTATGTCTGTCTAGTTGTCTATCTATCTGTCTGTCTATCTGTCTGTCTATCTAGCTGTCTGTCTGGCTGTCTGTCTAGCGGTGTGTCTAGCTGTCTATATGTCTGTCTGCGCACCCGTGTGTTCGCCTGTCCGTTTAGGTGCGAGTTTCTATGTATGACCCGTGATCTATTTAATGAATATGTTCACAGTGCGAGGTAGTAATGGCAAAAATAGTGATGTCGGAGTTTGTCTGTCCGTGTGTTTGTCTGTGTATCTGTGCACTTGTCTTTGTGTGGATTACTGTCTATGACGTGCGATCCATTTCTTGTATGTGCCCCGAGGTTAGCAGGGCGCAGAGTAATCACAAATCGATGACAGAACGTTTCTGTTTTGCTTCGTGGCACTCGCTAAAAGCATGCACTTAGTCGCTCGCTTTGTGTGAAATAGACTTATGAATCCCGCGCGAATTAATACAGATAATGTCTGGCACTACATCATTTTACGGCCGCAATTTCGTCAGCAGAAATGGAGACAGCTGCTCAATGTGTAACACAAAATGAAGCCTGTAATCCTGAAATGTGAAATAATTTTAAAGTCTGGCGATTTCAATACTCCCAAAATACCTCTGTTATTTTAATTGGTCGCTGGGGTGTGGGAATGGAACCAATTGGGAGAAACGGAAAGGGGAAATATGCGTCAAATGGGTCACAGGAAATTGCTTTGCGGGGGATTGTTGACGACGAATCTGTGAACGCAATCTACGAAATTATCATATATATGAATGTAGTTAAATTAAATGTCCCATTTAGAAAAATGTATTTTCACTAATATGTGGACTTTTTTCTCACGAACTTCATATCACTGACTGTCAGCATTATGTCACATTAGTGTTTGAGCTTCATTTATATTGAATGTGGAACAGATTAGGGTTGTCCTCTTTCTTGTCGTTAACTATCTTGCGTACATTCTCAGGTGCTTAACGTTGCTCGCAGTTTTGAAATTGAAAGTGCGAGATCACAGAAACAAAGATCTGAAGAAAGATGGAAATACTTGCATGAACGCAAAACATCACCGGAGCTGGTTAGGACAATTGTCATTTTTGTTCTTGAGTCCCCAGCCCATTTTTCTTACCATCGTTATGATGCTGGTGTGTGATTGAACCACAAGCATAATATGTGCTTATGTGATGAGCACAGTACTTTGCTGTGTCCAGTGGCATCGTTTTGGTGAATTGGTTTAAACTAAGCTTTTGGGCAAAGTACAGTAGCTGTTATGTCCCCTGCAAGGACGACCCATCACGTACAATTCAGCAGAGATCTTCTGCGGTCGTTTATGTTCGTGTTTTACCCCTCACATGGCAGCCCTATACATCTCTCTACGGGATTAATTTGGTTTTGTCAATCCTCCGAAGACGGAGTACGGCTGCCTATATGGCAGATGTGAAAACAGTCGTACACGCCATCCTCCGATTTAGATGACAGAGTCACCTTAACTGTGCCAAGTTGCCCTGCTCATGTTAAGTGCGGGTATTCTCAACAACAACGTCAACAACAACAACAACAAGAGGCGAAGCCTTCAAGGCTCACGTAAGAAATCGACAAACAGTAACACAAACTCAATCACTCCGTCACACATACACACACACACACACACACACACACACACACACACACACACACACACACACACACACACACACACACACACACACACACACACACACAGTAAGCATAGGTGAAACTGTGCAAGAAAGCGAGACCCTGGATCTGCCAAGTAGTCTCGGCCCGCTCACAATAACAATGACCGAGACGTTCAGTAATTCCTTTGCGTGACGTCTAACCCTCTTACGTCATAATGTGACGTCTTCAAATAGTTTCTATCACACACGTCAAACACTTTTGACCGAGACTGACGTAATCCATAGACTCGGAAATGTTAAAGTTTCTATCACACACACACACACGCACGCACGCACGCACGCACGCACAGACAGACAAAGTTTATCATCGCATAGGCTACACTTACGTGAGCCAAAAACGACGACGATGCCGACGACAACAACGACAACGACGACAACAACAACGACGACAGCAACAACAAGAACAACAACAACAACAACAACAACAACAAGAACAACAACAACAGCAACAACAGCAACAGCAACAACAACAAAACAGCAGCAGCAGTAACAGCAGCAACTATACCTACGAGCAGCAGCAATAACAACAGCAGCATCTCGATTTTTATAGAGCTTCTGTGAGGAGGCCAATATTACGTACATTGAAGAACTAGATGAATACCCGGCTTCGCCGGGAAGAAGTAGAGCCGAATACCCGGCTTCGCCGGGTGAGTGGTACGCGATTGACGCCACACGAAGGAAGGAAAATAAACGCGCAAAACACTGGAGAAGATAAGGAAGAGTTACTGAGAATGGATGTACAGAAAAACCATAAAAACCAAAATCGGTTCAGCGCTGCGCGCTGAGAGCACGTGTTGAAAATTTTAATCGAGCAGATTGTGTCCGGGGTCTACCTGAATATGCCCACCAAATGTGAAGCAGATCCATCGAGAACTTTGGCCGTGCATCGCGAAGTGACAGACAGACACACATAAGCCGTATATAAGATGGATGGATGGACAAAGGAAAAGCAAATTAAAAATAAAAATAAAATAGCGGGACGTTCATTACCATTTAAACAATGACATTAATCTCTCGAAAAAAAAGGAAATAACTGTAAGAAAGAGAGTTTAAGAAAAAAAGGTATTTCTGTGATTTAACGTAACGAAAATAGGGAAAAAAAAGTGTATAAAGAAAGAAAGAAAGAAAAAAAAAAAGAAAAAAGAAGGAAGAAAGAAAGAAAGTAAGAAAGGTTTTGTTGATGACTCCATTTGCATGCAGGTAAAAGCAGTTACTCGCTCACTCATTCTCTTCGTAAGGTTAATTCAGTACGGTGGCCTCCCTTTCTTCATATCTCTAGTCTCCCTCCTGGCAGTAAGACTGAGCCTATTGTACTCCAATCACGCCAGACTTTTTGTGTCCTTTTCTTTCCCCGCAAGCCAACCCGTTCAGAATTAATAGTTTAAAGATGCATTCCTGTTTGAGTAAGGGATGATGTTCATCACTATAGTTCTGTTCAGACTTTAACACGAGGTATAAGAGCAATCTTCAATTGAAACACATGCCAGCAATCAACAGCCGATTAAGATTGTTTTCTTGAAGTAATTACGCAGATTGACATTTATGTTATTTATGAACTTAATTCAGATAAATCAATCAATCAGTCACCCAATGAATGAATGAATGAATGAATCAATTAGTCAATCAATCAATCAATCAACCAATCAATCAATATTGATATGAATAAACAAATGCATATATAGATAAATAAATACATAAATAAATAAATAAATAAATACATAAATACATAAATAGATAAATAAATAAATAAATAAAATAGATAAATAAATAAACAAATAAATACATAAATAAAATAAATAAATAAATAAATAAATATGAAAGTAGAGAGATACATATATGGACAAATAAATAAAGGTTAAATCCGACTTTGCACAGAAAGCAGCAAGTATGTGGATTCAGGGTAAATGCCAAACTAAAAGGATGCTCTTTTCACGTGCGAAAGAGAGGCCGAATCTGAGTTGACAGATTTGATGTATTACTCGGGAAGCATTGTACCTTTAACTTCGTGCTGTAGGCCTACCTAAAATCTGCAGATCCACAAACATGTTTCATCAAATACATATTGCACCTAAAACCTACTGACCTGTTCATAACAGATCTAATTTGTAGCCGATTTTTTTTTTAAAGGAAAACGAAACACAGTGTTGCTTACATCTTGCACCTAAACCTGACTGACACGATACATATCACATCCAATGTTTAGCCGATTTGGGAAACAAAAACGGAACGAAAACTCACTTGAAATTTCCACCTCATACCTGCTGACAGATTTGTGTGTGTGTGTGCTGAATTTGACGAGAACAAAACGAAAACAGTGTTGAGATTTTTTTTTTTTTTTTCGTGATTCGGTCACTAAGGACATTCTTGGATGAGAATGACAAGCGAGCGATGAATAGTCTGCAGCTGATCTTCTGTGGGTTCAAACGCAGTTCGCTTTTGTGTCAATGCCATTCCGTATCTGAATATTATATCTGAGTTGCTGAACTCTGCTAGACTGACAGAACTGTACCAGAATGAACCCGTCATTTTTGACGGCTAATTAAAAAAACAAAAACAGAGAGAGAGAGAGAGAGAGAGAGAGAGAGAGAGAGAGAGAGAGAGAGAGAGAGAGAGAGAGAGAGAATGAGACAGACACAGAGAGAGATACAGAGAGAGAGACAGACAGAGAGAGAGAGAGAAAAGGGGAGAGAGAGAGAGAGAGAGAGAGAGAGAGAGAGAGAGAGAGAGAGAGAGAGAGAGAGAGAGAGAGAGAGAGAGAGAGAGAGAGAGAGAGAGATGAGGGATGATGGTGATGATGATGATGGAGCTTTATTTGTCAAGGATGGAGGTTTAAGGCTACGCCTTTTCTTACAACCGGTCCTTACTTCTAATACAAATTTCTAATAAATGAAAATTGCTGCGATCAAGCAGAAAATGTTGCAGCGCTAGTTTACTGCGACGTGTTGTGTTGTATCGTATCGTATTGTATCGTATCGTATCGTATCGTATCGTATCGTATCGTATCGTATCGTATCGTATCGTATCGTATTGTATTGTATTGTATTGTTTTGTATTCGGCCAGGGTAACCTAACCTGATTTCACCTGCGAGGAGTTGCAACAACTCTCCTCAACTCAGACGGCCTCCTATCAAACGCAGATCCGACACATAGAAGCTTATGTCCCTTGGATGACACTCTTCAGCCCGTGAAGAGCAAGAGATGTGCATTTGATGTGGGTCCCTTATGGTGGTCAGGGGGGACTATTTTCGTTCCGAGGAGCGAGCGGTACTGGAGTCCAGTCCTCTGCAGTGTCTGTGTAACGGGAAACTGGCGATGAAGAATGGTTATTGGACGTACGGGTAGTTTGGTTTGTACCGCCGACGCTAGGTATTCCCCCATTTTCCCTGTATCTTATGAATAGTAATGGACAGTTTTTGTTGTGAAGGGAGCCCCTCTATGACCCTCCCTGAACCCGTGTGACCTGTGAATAAAAGTGATTGGGTCCTGGATAAATTGCGATACGTCAATCAATGTCAGAGGCGGGTTTTTTGTCTGCGTCAGAGAAATGATTTTGCAGTAAGACATGTGCAGAACTGTGGTATGTTAAGTCTCCCGACTCACATTTCGCATTGAAGCTAGCATTTTGTTTGTGGCGATATTGAATCGGTCCTGCATACTCAGTTGATTTATTGATTAATTGATTAATTTATAAGTCGATTGATTAATTGATTGATTGATTGATTGATTGGTTGAAATGATTGATTGATTGGTTGGTTGATTGATTGGTTGGTTGAAATGATTGATTGCTCGATTGATTGGTTAATTGATCTATTTATTGATTGATTGGTTGTTTGAAATGATTGATTGATTGATTGATTGATTGCTTGCTTAATTGATTGATTGATTGATTGATTGATTGTTGAGAGAGACCGTCCCAGTCTGGATTCGAACGTGTGTCCCGAGGATCAAATGATCAGTTCTCTACAAACTGAACTACACGGCCACCCTTCCTAACCGTTACGAAGCTTTCTTTTACCTGTGCACCCATTGTTAAAGGACACCAAAGAGAGCAAGTTTCTAGCTGTCTTTCTATCTTCGTATCCGAGCTGACAAGGCTTTTTTAATTTTATTTTTAAATCGGTTAAAAATATCTCTCTGCTTGGTCTTATATCACATATTAACAGCCTGGGTGCTTTATGCGAATTGTGTGATGAAGTTATTTTGCAAAAGCCACTGGAAGCTTTAAAAAAAATAAGTATTTATATAAAATAATGCCAACTCATCACATCAAGCAGTCAGGGTGTCGATTGTTGGGATATGACCAAGTGGATAGATGATCTTGTACCATGTAAAAAGCCTGACAAAATCTCATGTGGTGAGTCGAACTATTTTCACGAGAAGGAGTGTGCCTTCAACAGAAGTGTTGTCAGAGGATATGGAACTTTGTCATCATTTTCACGAGTTTTCATTCACAAGCACTTGGGAAATAAATCTCATGTTCCCCGGGGAATAAATCCCCGGTTACCATAGTTGCAGGAAGCCCGGACATGGATAATCAAAAGCAAACCCAATAGAAACGCTCGAGGATTCTTCGGCTCTTTTCATTGGCGTTTCCCCAGACCTAAACAGACGACACTGCTTCGCCAAGTTCCAAATACGAACTGGCAAATGTAAACAAAAAACAAAACTACCTCATCAAAGGTCATACATTTATGCTTTATCGCAAACAAATGAAACCTATCGATATGTTTTATCTTCTCACAATGTCATGGAGTGCGTGTATCTCTTTGGAGAAACACGAACGTCAAGTTTTAAGTCAAACCAATTGACCCCTGACACACACATTTTGACCCGTGCACAAGACGTTGTATCGATAAACTAAGCGCAAATAAAAAATAATGATAAAAAAGCAAAGAACATGGCAACAAGAAATGAAGACATCTGACAAAGCCGAGCAAGCAGAATGACAAGTCTAATGAAAAACAGAGAGGCAATGAGAAACAAGATCGCGATTATCTTTCCTTCGCGGCACGACGCAAATCGTTTGTGTCCTTTGACCCAATTCGTGCAGTGCTGCACGATGCAAATCTTCTGTGACCTTTGACTCAACGTAGCTTCAATATCAATAATATGATCGTCTGCGTTGCAGGTGTGC
>NC_090246.1:54438464-54468464 GCF_037325665.1 Littorina saxatilis | reverse complement strand
GTCGCATAATAGAGAGAGAGAGAGAGAGAGAGAGAGAGAGAGAGAGAGAGAGAGAGAGAGAGAGAGGGGGAGAGAAAGAGAGAGAGATATATAAAGAGAGAAATAGAGAGAGAGAGAGAGAGAGAGAGAGAGAGAGAGAGAGAGAGAGAGAGAGAGGGAGAGGGGGGGGGGGAGAGATCATCTTGTTTAATTGTTGTGATCAATGTACGTAGTTGTGAAAATTAATGGCCATTGTAAACTTCAGACGTTGCAATTACTGTACATTAATTTATACAAACTGTGCAAAAACAAAATATTGCAACAACTTTCTCATCCCAAATAAAGCGTTCGTTAATTCCCACGTCATTTCATTCATCGTTGGTATGCCATGTACAGGGGTCACGTGACCGCTCCTCAAATAAGGGTACCTCCAAAATCGGCCTCACATAAACGTTAGGTATCAATTACGACAGCAAAGATAAGGAAGAAAAGGAAGATAAAGTGCACAATGGAACCACAGTTTTAGCATCTCAGTATCCCCACAGACTAATTGCTCAGAAGACAATAAACCTGCGACAAACTTACGACGCACGCGTTTAATGCAACTCACTGTATTACTTAACATTATGTGGAGATTGCCTGCGTGCAATGATACATGCATTAGCTGTCTAGCCTTAGAAATATCAGCCAGGTTATGACGGAGACAAATATATGGCTGATACCTGATAGTATTTTGCGAATGTCAGCCAAGTTCAGCCTTCGAGTGAGAGTAAGTGATTATTGTAAACACATCTGCTGCATGGATCGTTTTGCTCGAAGAGGTTACAACAAAACAACAATACATGGAAACAGGGAGGATAATGAGATTCGAAAAATACTAAATACTTAATTAGCTATTAAATACGGACACGTACTTTTAACAAGTGCTGGCGCTGGGTGCTTCGTAAACCGATATTAATCTTACAAGGTAAGAGTTATACATCAAAACATAAACCAGGTCACCAGGTCACAGCCACCTGCCTACCTAGGTTTGCAACGACAAAGCAGGAGATGTATGTGATACTCACAATTGTCATATTGTATGCAATGGAAACCGGCAGCAATCCGAAGTTGATTATTCGTTTTCCATCCGTATTGTCTCACAAAAGAACGGTAAAAACAGACACTGTAAAACTACCTGTATTTTGCAGTGTGGTATCCTTTACTTTGCCCAGTGCAGCGATACCAAACGGAAATAGGTTTGTTTCTATAGATTCCTCTGTTTTACTTTTTACAGTCTGTTGAAGATTGAAAGAAAAACGTGACATTTAACAACGACGACAGGAAACACGTTGCAGCAATCTACCCTTTTCCACCTGTTTTTGAGTGCAATTTTTTCTTCTTCTTCTTCAGACATCATCAGCAACACAAACTCATCAACGTCGCCCTATTAACAGCATTTACGCTCTCTGGGTAAGGGTTGGATTCGCCATCAAATTCTCGTTTCCTGTAATGTCATATCGTATAAATACAATCGATGCGCAAGCTGTCTCGTAGATTTTTTATTCGCTGGCGGTCGAATGTGATTGTTCGACGTGTCTGACCGTGATGTGAACAGGTAGTGCCAATTTGTTCCCAACGAAGCCAATACGAAATTGATTATTCAGTCTTGACTGGACCAAAGGGGAACGTTGATGAGACAGATCCATGTCGAGTTTGGCGGATGGAGATATTTGCTTTGCTTTTACGTCATTCTGCAATGCACCCCACTACATTTCATCTCAGCTTTATAGAAGAAGGTACGCTGATGGATGTGGTGAAACTGGTGGAAGTGTGACAGTGTTTTTGATGTTTGACAATAGTTAGCTAACACCTCAGGTCATTCTGCAGCCTGACATTGTGTCAAGTCGAGTTGTTTCTTACGGTCATACATTTACTACCTGTAAGCTTGTGTGTGTGTGTGTGTGTGTGTGTGTGTGTGTGTGTGTATGTGTGCATGCGTCCTCGCTTCCGTGCATGCTTGTGAGTGTGCATGTGTGTGCGAGTGTGCATGTACATGTGCATGTCGGTCTGTCTGTCTCTACATCTGCGTCTATGTCGGTCTGTCTGTCGGTCGGTCTGTCTGTGTATGCGATCGCGTCTTTTCACTTTTATGCGTGAAATGCTTCTCAATCTTGAAATAACGTGGTTCACGTGTTTCTTGTTCTTGTTCCTGATTTCCTGTATCTTTCTCTTTGTTTTCGTTTAAAACGTGCTTATTCGCTGCTTCATTCAGTGTTAGTTCTAGATTGTTTCTATTCCTAAACAACACGCAATGTCCGTTTTTTCCCCCTTGTTTTTTTCATCGCTCCCTACCCCTCCCCCACCCCCACCTCCAACCATCACCCTCCCCCCCCCACGCCTTGTTTTACCGCTTCGCGTACAGACCGTCCAGTCTACTGAAAGCCCTGAGAAAAGAGGACACCCTGTGTCTGATGTGTCTGAAAACATCTCCGCGCAGAGGGGTTTTGCAGCCAGCGCAGTGAGATAAAGAGGGAACATTTTCTCGGCTCGTGCGGCAGCAAGCAGGATGTCTCTAGACTGAGGAGGGAAAGTTCAATTTCAAGTTAATCTGATTTTTCCCTCCTTTCCTGAAATTGAATAGGAAAATGGGCGTCGGGGTGGGGGTATGCAGGCCGTAGATTATGATGTGGCGGTATCAGAGTCAGGTCTGAGTATGAAACATGGAATTTGAGATTGCCATGAGAAAGCGACACAACGGTTATGTTCGTATAGAGTGGGCTGAGTAAAAGCTAGGTGAGAAGGGAAGATGTGTGTGTGTGTGTGTTTGTGTGTGTGTGTGTATGTGTGTGTGTGACGGTGTGTGTATGTGTATGTATGTGTGTGTATGTGGGTGTGTGTTTGTGTGTGTGTGTGTGTGTGAGAGAGAGAGAGTGTGTGTGTGTGTATGTGTGTGTGTGTGTGTGTGTGTGTGTGTTGCAGTCTGTCCCTCCTCGAACCAAATGCAGAAAGAAAACCGTGAGACGGAGATCGTCAATGAGAGATAGAGAGAGATGGGGAGAGAGAAAGACTGAAAGAAAGAGAGAGAGAGAGAGAGAGAGAGAGAGAGAGATAGATAGAGAGAGATAGAGAGAGAGAGAGAAAGACAGACAGACAGACAGACAGACAGACAGACAGACAGACAGACAGACAAAATCAGAGACAGAGAGACACAGACAGACCAACATGGATCATAAAGGGAGAACAAGAGACAGAGGGAACACTCAAACAAACACAATTTAATATGATCATGTACATGACAGATGAACATAAATGACATGTCCACACACTTCCTCCACGGCCGAATACATTGTGACCGTGCAGACAAAGAACTGATCTAATTGATGAGTAAATGTACTCTGCAGCCGTACAATGCAAATGCAGCCGTCTGTGTCAGGACGTGTGTGTCATCGCCATAAACAATCGCGCCACTACATCCATCGTCTGCGTTACACGTGAGAGAAGCGCAAATAGTTTGCCTCAAGTTTGGTCGATTGTAAATGGCACACTCCTTCCCGTGAAAATACAGTCCGGCTCTTCGTATCCGAGCTGACAAGGCTTTTTTAATTTTATTTTTAAATCGGTTAAAAATATCTCTCTGCTTGGTCTTATATCACATATTAACAGCCTGGATGCTTTATGCGAATTGTGTGATGAAGTTATTTCGCAAAAGCCACTGGAAGCTTTAAAAAAAAAAAAAGTATTTATATAAAATAATGCCAACTCATCACATCAAGCAGTCAGGGTGTCGATTGTTGGTATATGACCAAGTGGATAGATGATCTTGTACCATGTAAAAAGCCTGACAAAATCTCATGTGGTGAGTCGAACTATTTTCATGAGAAGGAGTGTGCCTTCAACAGAAGTGTTGTCAGAGGATATGGAACTATATCTATTCTGATGGACACGTGGGGGAATTCGGGGGCTGTGATTGGATGGTCTCTTCCGATCATCAAAGCATAATGCTACGGAAGTCGGCCATTTTTGCCAATATCCAAAAGCATATTGGCAATAACAAAGACGCATGGTTCCGGTTTACCCATCTGTACCACACGATGTTTTAATCGACAACAGCATATACACTGACAACTTGAAATTCTTCTTGGGAATGTTTTTCAGCTTTACAAATGTCGATAGCATACCCTTTTCTGCTAACTTCCCGATGAAACAGGACTAAATCAATTATTTTCTGTCCCTAAACACTACAAAATGCCCAAAGTCGAAAGATGTAGTAGAAACAGGGGAGTAAAACGGAACAGCCGTTTTTGTGTGCCTATGTCAGTTGCCGACTGACACAAACTTTCGCATTCGGCTTTTCTTATCTCGTAACTCCACACTAAATACCCCACTTTCCCTCTGAAGTATTGATGTACAACCCAGGCCATGGCAGTAACATTCATGTAGTCGTTTATAACAGGTTGAACAATTCGCTTCATGACGAGACAACTATAAATGCCATTCACCCAAACTGAAAACTTCGCTGCCGTCTGCTCGCGATTTGCTGTTCTCTTCTCCTCCCCTTGTTGCATCCTAGTTTTTCAGTTTTTTCTAGTTTTCCGTTTATGTTGTGTTTTGGTCTTCTTCATAAGTAGTCTTGTTCAAAATTAAAAAAAAAACTCAAACTTCTTTTTGTTGTATTCGAATGAACTAATAAAAAGCTGTTTAACAGCTGTGTTGTCAAATCGAGTTTTTTTCCAAAGTCAGTGTGGCGCCTGCGCAAAACTATTGCGCATAAGAAACGGCGTCTGCTATCAAAACCTGAGATCAACGCATCGACGCAAAAACTGTCATTGTGTAAGTTTGGAACAACAAATCAAGGTCAGAACAGCTATATAATCGCTATTGTGTTTTCAGCGTAGCAATAGAGTCCGATATTTAGACTCGAACAAGTATAATGCGACTCGTCTTCGACTCGTCGGCATTATACTTGCCTCGTCTAAATATCGGACCCTATTGCTACGCTGAAAACACAATAGCTGTTAATAGTTATGTGCAATGGTCATAGCAATGGAAAGAGTAAGCGAAATTATAACATGATGACTCACCGTGTATTATTATTGCATGTTGTAGTAAATGTATGCTGATAATATACAAACAACAAATACAATTATGTAATTATTTAGATATTATATTTGTTTCTCCATGTTTGGGGTTCTGGTTGTATCCAGAGACAATCAAGCCCCGTGTTCCTTAATCAACACTTTATTGGATATAGAAAAGGGCTCTTGGGTGTCACATTGTTCGCACCAGTGAGCGGACGCAGCTAAATTGCTTCATGTTTTCAATAACTTAACGGGGCTAATTTGCTTTGTTTTATTATGTGAGTATATACGCAATGGGCCACCAATAATCGACAAACGAATAATGCTAGTATTTAAAAAATATAAAAGAGTAAACACTCTTCATATCCCTATCGTCTTTCTAATTGTTAATTGATCAGCGTGCGAATGTCAGCTTTATTAAAAATAATGTTTGCAGACACTCTCGTTGTGTATACATGCTTATACTATCTGCAGACAACAGTTACCAACATGACTTTCACAGAATGATGTCCACCAATTCGAGTAGCCATGTGATAGCACACAGAGGCATGTTGACATAACGAGAGTCTCTTGAGTTTCCTTGTTTGAGAAACGAAATGATTTTCCTGACGTTAAAAATCCGTAGGCATTCTGCTTGTTCATCTTATCGCTGAATCCATTTTGCTCAAGTTGGCTGGCGTTTACATGGCAGAAAAAAAGATCCATATTTTTCTGATGTGAATATTTGCTTTTTGCTTTCTGAAAATGGCAGCGTTGGTTGCAGGGATATAATGATCACGCGAAAATTGCTGTCTGGCCAGGATGGTTGCATGAAAATGTTCGATAACAAAAGCCTGAAAAGGAACACACACGTGCTTGCTTCTGCTCCACATACGCTGCTTATAGCGGTGTGCACTAGTCAAGGATACCTTCTTCTCTTGTTAACCATCTCAAATGTTAACGAATCAGCGAGAATGTTACATGATATGCGGGCATTCTGCCATTTTTGTCATATCCCAAAAATTACTAGCCTGGCTACTTCCTATGCAAATTTGTAATTTTTTTTCCATGTTCTGGCCTCCACCTGGAAGTGTGACGCGGGGGTCAGTTTGGGAAACCAAAGTGCCCCACAACTGACCGACCGGTGATACCAATTGGACCCCTGGGTAACCCAAAGTGTCGCCCGGGGGACACTTCCATGCGGGGGTCAGAACCAGGTGGTACACCACTGTTAAGAGAGAGAGAGAGAGAGAGAGAGAGAGAGAGAGAGAGAGAGAGAGAGAGAGAGAGAGAGAGATCAAATCAAATCAAATCAAATTTTATTTTTCGAGGGTTGTGGCATAAGCAATACAACGAGCTTTTTTTCAACCAGCCCTCGCCCAGAGAGATAGAAAGAGAGAGAGAGGGAGAGAGAGAGGGAGAGAGAGAGGGAGAGAGAGAGGGAGAGAGAGAGAGAGAGAGAGAGAGAGAGAAAGAGAGTGGGAGAGAGAGGGAGAGGGAGAGAGAGATAGATAGAGAGAGGGGGTAGAGAGGGAGAGAGAGGGGGGAGAGGAGGGATAGAGAGAGATGGAGAGAGAGAGACGGAGAGAGAGAGACGGAGATAGAGAGAGGGAGAGAGAGAGAGAGAAGAGAAAGAGAGAGAGAGAGAGAGAGAGAGAGAGAGAGAGAGAGAGAGAGAACAAGAACAAGAACAAGATTTTATTCCTTTAAGGCCTTAGCCCCTTTCGGAAGGGGGCTGGTTACACAAAAGTAGAGCGTGTGTGCAGCAGCAATCCACACACGCGTCGTTTCAAGTGAACAGAAGAAAAGACAATGTATAATCATAAAATACTAATGCTTAAACAGATAAATGAAAAATACAAGAACTTAGCTACATTGCAAAGTATAGTTTCATTTTTCACAGACAACAACAGTGCAAGTTTGAAGTTCGAAGGACATCTACAAAATTTTGCTGGAATAAATTGACGTCTTAGATTTTCCAGTGCAGGGCAGCATAAAACAAAATGCAATTCATCTTCAGTACTAGATTGACACAAACGACAGACCAAATTATTTTCACTTACAGCTTTATACCTTTCTGTATGTAAAGCAAGTCTGGAAATACCCAATCTAAATTTAACCAAAACATTTAAAATGTGTCTGTTTACTGGAATTGACAAGTATGTTTCTACAAGATTTGTTGTCTTAAAGGTACGGTACAATGCAAACCGGTCGCTAGTCTGAATATGATTATCCCACTCTTGCCACCGGCAGTCAATAATGCGTTGCTTAAAACATTCCAAAAACGAATTAATACAGGCTACACCTTGGTTAATCCATACATACTGAAAACCATATCGACACAGGCACAACCGTACCTGTGATGCCCAAGTAGATTTACCTCTGCTATCTAGAGAAAACAACATCTTATATGCTTTACGAGGTAATCTACTGTCATCCATTCTTGTCAGTTTCAGCCAGTATCTTATGCAACGTACATATGAATTTAAGTAAATGGGATAACGTCCAAATTCACCATATACAAGATCATTAGGAGTACGCCTGTCAACACCTAAAAAACGTTTTAAAGCAAACAAATGCACCTTTTCTACTGTTGCTGCCTGCATCAGACCCCATACCTCGGCACCATACTGAACAATAGGTTGAACTTGTGAGTCAAAAAGCTTGATAAAAACATCCAAAGACAATCTATCGAATTTATACAAATTACTCATAATACACAGTACTGCACGTTTTGCTCTGGCAACTAGATCTTGACAAGCAAAATTAAAGCTTAATTTGGTAGAAAAATAAATACCTAAATACTTGTATGCATTTACTACCTCCATTCTTTGCCCACCAAAATACCAAACTTCACGAGCAGCTAGATATCCACCTTTACGAAAAACCACGATGTTACTTTTCCCCATGTTTACTTTAAGCTCAAGGCGCTGTGAAGCAAAATATAGACTATGTAGTTGTGACTGCAGACCAACAACAGTTTCAGACAGCAAAGTAATATCATCGGCAAACAGTAGAATGAACAATTCAACAATGTCAGGGTTTAAAGTAATACCATGCCTACCATTATCAATGATTTCCAATGCCAGCTCATTTATAAATAGAGCGAATAAAATTGGACTGCACACGTCTCCTTGCTTCACACCTTTTGTACAGTTAATGAAATCTGTTAGTTGAGCACCACATCGTATTTTAGCCTTGACCATTGCATACATACTTTTAATACATCTATACAACTTTCCCTTTATACCATTTTTAATCAAAATTGGCCAGAGCAGTCTGCGTGAGATACTGTCAAAACATTTCTCAAAATCAATGAAAGTTACATAAAGTTTGCGATTATTAGAAAATTGTTTCTGTACAGCAGCAAGCAGAGTGAAGATGTGGTCAACAGTAGAATAATTTTGTTTGAAACCAGCCTGACATTCACCTGTAATATTATGTAATTCAGTCCACTCTTTAAGTCTATTATTAACAACAGTACCATACAATTTACTACATATACCACACAATGAAATTCCCCTATAGTTGTTAGTATCATTTCTATCTCCTTTCTTAAATAACGGTACAATAACTGAATCGTACCAGTTCTGTGGATAGATTCCCTCATCAAACAAAGCGTTAAACAGTTTCACTAAAAACAACACCACATCTTCGCTAGCTGCTTTAAAAAATTCCCCAATTAAACCATCAGGTCCTGCAGCTTTGCCCGATTTCAGTTTTCTGATAGCAATCAACACTTCTTCTTTGGTAATGGGTCTATCCAGCATTTCTTCATATTCATTATTCACGTCATTAACATCGGCATGCTCATCATCTTCAATCTCATCTTTTTCTAAAATGCTATGAAAGTGCTGGTACCAATCATCAACAGAAATATTGTTTTGCTGCTGGACCTTTTTACAAGAAACATTTTTAATTTTCCTCCAAAATTCTCTCTGATCACTTACAGCACCTACAAGTTCTGTATACAAACTGTCATAGAGAGAGAGAGAGAGAGAGAGAGAGAGAGAGAGAGAGAGAGAGAGAGAGAGAGAGAGAGAGAGAGAGAGAGAGAGAGAGAGAGAGAGAGAGAGAGAGAGAGAGAGAGAGGGAGAGAGAGAGCGAGAGAGATCAAATCAAATCAAATCAAATCAAATTTTATTTTTCGAGGGTTGTGGCATAAGCAATACAACGAGCTTTTTTTTAACCAGCCCTCGCCCAGAGAGGGGACTAATCTAATCACATATTTACACGGATATTAACGTAGAAAAAAAGGTAGAGAAAAACAACAATATATGAATATTTACACATTACATACACAAATATAAAGCGTCGTATATGTAACGTAGTGAAAACAATGCTGAATACACATGCATGAGTAAATGTGTTATTAAAGCTTTGAGTGTTTTTGTGTGGATATAATGAACACTGATGCTTTGGACAAATGAAAATATAACCAAACGAGAGAGAGAGAGAGAGAGAGAGAGAGAGAGAGAGAGAGAGAGAGAGAGAGAGAGAGAGAGAGAGAGAGAGAGAGAGAGAGAGAGAGAGAGAACAAAACTGGCTATGTCTGATTTATCAAATTATGTGTGCCTAGTCATTTCCGTTAAAAGGAAACAAAAGAATATAATTATCTTCCTGATAAAAACAACAACAACAAACAAACACTGCCACAATGATTCACGATGATCTTGTAAAAAATGAATTGCGTTTGTGTTCACTGTCAGTGAAGATAACAGTTTTTACCAGTTCTGATGCTATGAGAGAAAATGATTGTTATTCATTAATCTTACTGTTATTAATCTTGAATTTCAGAATATAACTGGAGGTGCTGTCACAATAAATTACGGAGCGTGCTAACGATGTATCAAGTGCGCTTGCTGAGGGTGGAGTAAAACCAAAGCAGTCTGCTCTGCTAAAGCCAGCAAATGCAGCGGGGAGCTGAGAAATATATTTTTTAATTAAGAGTCTCAGGTGTTCAAGATCTGTTACTTTCCTGGCTAGGTTTCCTCGGATTACACCTCATCTATCAGTCCCACAAACCGAGTGGCACCAAGAAACAACTAATTTTGTTCATGCTCTGTTTTGTTTCATGTTATTTACTTTATTAACCCATTGCTGGGAAATTGGAGTCGCTTCCTTCCATTGGAAAGCTAGCAGTACCATGTTGATAGAGTGGCGCGACCCAGGTGTGTGCGTGGTTAGGTGTAATCAGCCACCTGCACGTATAGAAGAATGACCGAGATCTTTTACCTGCCACTGTGATGACACGGGGGTGGGTCATGGATACCGTCGCTGAGTCTGCACATTAAGTTGACCTGTCTCCGTCCCGGCCTGGACTCGAACCCTTGACTCGAGGACCACAAGTCCAGTACTAGAGCTACCAACTGAGCTAACGGTCCCTGGTTTTTCATAGTTTCATAAATGTGTGAATTCAACTCCTTCAAGCTCATTCGTTTCAATTTGTTTGGTAGTGTTTGGTTTAAGCGTGTTTTATTCAATTTCTCATACACACGTTTCAAACAATAACAGCATTAAGAACGTTAACAAGCAGATTGCTTATGGACACGTTCTTGAAATGATAATCAATACACATTCCGATAGCAAAACATGGCGAACAAGTGATAGCTTCAACACTTATCTTGATAATCTTTCATTATATTTTATACAAATAAGATGAAGAGAGAGACAGAGAGAGAGGGAGAGAGAGAATGCCTGGCTGCATCAATTGCACAGTTAATATAATATCAGCCGAAGCGATTAGTTAACATAACATAGTCTTGTACAACAGAGAATATTTTCGTGTTCAAAGATATAGTTAAATCAGTATTTCCAAACAAGAGTGTTTTGCAGTCTAGAACGTGTGTTGGCAGACTATTGAATAAAATGGTTCTATGTTCTTTAAATTTTGGACAGTGTAACAAGAAATGTTCAGAAACTTCCGGTGGTAGTGTTTAACTATGTTTATATGTTGTTTAAAATTGTTAATTGTTATGTTAAGGCGAGGGTTTGATGCGAAAGGCTTCGAAAGTGCTTATTCTATAACTCTCCAAAAAAAAGGAGTATCTTGTAATATTCGTTGTGTGTGTACTTATTATAGCCTTTACAAAGTGCAGCAACACTGTGTCACTTCGATCCCCTTACAATATTTTGATCAAGTTTCTGAAACCTACGTACAATACATCGTATCTCGCTATAAGTGTCTTTGCTTTGGATTACACTTCATTCATCACTCCAAAGAGCTGGAACTAACTGCCTTCGTTTTATTGTTACGTTTGCGTTCGTGCAGCGAAACTGGGTTACTTCCGCTGATGGTACATTTCTTTTATTACGATTCTTAAATGTACGAGATCGTGTAACCTTTTGAGTAGATTTCCTCATTAATGATTACCTCTCATGGAATACTCCGAAGAATCAAAGATAGTAACTTTCTGTTTTTCTTATTAATATGTTTGCGTCCGTACTTATTACCCCTTATATGTGCAAAGGAACTCAGTTACTAATCCCAACAATATATTTTTTTTGTATTACGATTCTTGTATTTATAATACCTTTTATTTCCATACAGGGTTTTGTTTGATTACACCTCATTTATCACTTCAAAGAATCAATAATACCACCCAGGAAGTAAGTGGTTTTCTTGTGATTCATCGGTGTGTGTGGGTAACTTATTAGCCCTTAAGAATTGCAGCGAAACTCGGTTACCTCCTTTCGGTTTAATACACCTCAACTGGGAGAAAGACGTTAAAATGGGATAACAAGGATTGTGTCTTCCGATCAATCAAATCTAAATTTGCTCCTATTTCTTTGACACACTGATCCAAGTTCTCTGTCTAAAGGCGTTGAAGGGGTGGGGGTTGGCCGACTTTGTTCATTCCTTTGGGCGTATGGTCTTCTTCTTCAACGCCAGATTGAATGACATCCTTAGCACTTCTTCACCCTTCCTCATCCTCTGTTTCTGTGTATTGTCCCTGCTAGCTTCTGTCTTTCCCGATTCCGTATTTCTGCTCGCTCTCTCTCTCTCTCTCTCTCTCTCTCTCTCTCTCTCTCTCTCTCTCTCTCTCTCTCTCTCTCTCTCTCTCTCTCTCTCTCTCTCTCTCTCTCTCTCTCTCTCTCTCTCTCTCTCTCTCTCTCAATCAATCAACAAAGTACAGATATTCGAGATTAAAACAAAAATGCACGCGTGGTTTTTTGTCATTGCTTTTTGGGGGTTAGTTTGTTTCTTGTTTTTTTTGTTGGTCGTTTTCTTTCTTTATCTTTCTTATTTCGTTTCTCTTTTCTTCCTTCTTGCTCTTCGCTATTTTTTTTTTAGCTTTGCCCCTCTCAGATTTAATTTCTTTGCTTTCTGTCTAAAACGCTTTGGAGACCAGTTGAAGACGGAGCTAGGCAAATGGCAAGAAAGCAAACGACACAAACAAACACACAGAAATCAATAACATTAAAATAACACTCCTACTGTGCGTCTTGCTCCCTGTCATTGTTTGTTTGACATTTAAGGGAAAGTCACTAATCCCGGAACAGTCGGCCAACCTGGAACACCTCAATATGCGATCAACGGAGAACAATTCATGAACAATTGTTTTGCAGAAATGTCCAGTGACATTCCTTGATATTATTCCAGCAAAAAAAATGACTACCGCGGCAAAACTAAAACAATGGTACGTTTTTTAAACTTTTCTTCCTTCTTCTTCTTATTTCTACCGTCTACAATTCGTATTATTACTCTTTATCTACATACGTTCACGTAAAATGTTGATTGCTGTGATAAACCTTCAAAGATTTGCAATAACTTGAACGGAAAAAAAATATTTGAAACGTCACGTGCACGTGTATCCAACAGAAAAACGCGAAATCCAGGCAGGTGCCATGCGGCAATGATGGAACACATAAGAGAGGCAAACATGGAACAGTGTTCCAGCTTTGCCGCATTCTGTTCCATCTTACCCTCATCAAACAATAAACAGAACACGGCTGTTTTATTTACGTATTCAATTATCTTTTCAGTTTTGTTGTGTTTTTTCTTTCTATAAGTTTTATTGAATGATTGATTCATTTGTTTGACAGTATTATGAGACCCGAACGGCGGTGGTTACCAGAAGAAATGGGCTGCGCTTTGTTGGCAGTGAAAAACGGAGATATGGGTTTGCGTTGCGCATCAAGAGCATATGGTATTACTGTCACACATCTTAAAAGTCATTTAGAAGGAAACACACAAATTTGCAAAAGAAGAAGTAAAGTTCACAGGAAGACCTTATACGTTAACACCAGAGATAGAACAAGAACTAATCAATAGCATTCTTGAAGCTGAAATAAATTTGCCAACGTCACCCCCATCGTTGTTTTGTACACTGTACATGGAGATTCTGGTCATTATGATTGCTTGGTGTCAGCAGCAAATGTAAGCTTACCTGCTGCTGATGTCCTGCAACGCACAACCACAAGCTCGTCGAAGAGATCATCACGAAAAAAACAATCTTCTCCTTACAAGAAAAAGCTGGAGATTTCACTTGCAAAAAGGCGTGCAGGTCAACAGAAAAGAGGAAAGAATGAAGCTACAAAATCTTCTGCTCAGAGAAACAAGAGGGGAATATCTTCTGATCAGAGGGAAAAAAGGAGAACATTCTCGACGATGCGTTCTATCCCGGGGGAAAGCACTTGGTACTGCTTCATGTGTGGCACCAACTCCCCTGAGAACATGATACAGTGCCAGAGGTGCACACAGTGGGCACACGAGGACTGCGCTGACAGCAGCGGACAAAAGGACTTCGAAATCTGTACTTAGCAATTTTTGTGTGTCTGCAAAATCAGTTCTTAAATCTGTTCTTAATTATTTGCTTTGAGACTTTATGCGTAATGATTTTTACATTTGGTCAATTGGGCAGGTAGCCCTTTTATATCTATTTGTCAACAGAAGAGGGGTACAAATGAAGCTGCGAAATTTCGTGGTTCTGCTTCATGTGTGGCACCAACTCCCCTGAGGATATGATATACTTATAGTGCCAGAAGTGCACACAGTAATCACACGATGACTGCGTTGACAGTAGAAGGCAAAGGACATTGTCTGCGAAATCGGTTCTTTGCCTATTTTTTTCCTTTTTTTTTAAAGGTTTTGTTTTTCAGTCCTTTTTAGACCTAGCCCTTATTTATCTTTTTGTTTTACATTTAAGGCTTAAATTGTTATCCGATTTGTTATTTCCTTGGTAAAAATCAAAATATGATGTTGAAAAAAAGACATTTACATAAGTTGGCTTAATCAAAATGTTATGACGTATTTATTTATCTTGTGTGTGTGTGGTAAAGTGTGCTTGTTTGTGTGTGAATGAGAGTGTGTGGGTGTATATGTGTGTGCGTGAGACACAGACAGAGCTAGAAAGAGAGTCAATGGGTGTTTGTATCTGTTCCGAGTTTGACAACACAGTGTTCCACTTTACACACCCATGCGTCCAACCTGGAACAAATGCAGACATTTTTATTATGATCAGTCTGATGAGTTGCGTGACTTTTATTTTATTTTTTGTGGTTCGTTTATTTACTGATAGAGTCTAGTATGTGACAATATAAAGAATGCTTTGCAATATCCATTTTTTTGTCTGGTACGGCTGTTTCTCCTTAACTGTTCCAGGTTTAGCGACTTTCCCCTACTGTGCGCACCTCCTTTCGTGAATGTGTCGGTATATACTGGTACTAGATGATTACCCGCTTCGCCGGGTACCGGCTTCGCCGGGAAGAAGTAGAGCCGAATACCAGGCTGCGCCTGGGACCGGCTTTGCCGGGTGTACGCCGGCTAAGCCGGCGCACGAAGGAAATGAGATAAACGCGCAAAACACTGGAGACTTTCTAAAAATAGTAACGTGCAGTGACCTTCAAAAAATAGTAACGAAGTAACGGGAATATGGATTGACGCCACACGGAGGAAGGGAGATAATCGCGGCTGAAAACACTGGAGAAGATAAGGAAGAGTTACTGGTAGTGGATTCAGACCAAAAAAACACCAAAATCGGTTCAGCGCGCACAGCGCTGCGCGCTGAGAGCACGTGTTGAAATATCTCATCGACCAGGTTGTGTCCAGGGTGTACCTGAATATGATCACCAAATTTGAAACAGATCCATCGAGAACCTTGGCCGCGCATCGCGCACAGACACACAGACAACACAGACACACAGACACTAGTCGTATATATATATATAGATGTGTGTCTGTGTGTCTGACAGTCTGTGTGTCTGACAATATGTCTATCTTTCCTTCTGTTTCTATGTATATATATATGTCTGTCTGACTGTCTGTTTTCTAACTGTCTGTCTGCCATTCTGTTTATCCATTGGCTCATTCTCTCCTTCTTCTCCGTCTTCCTCATTCATTCTGTCTGTCATTCTGTTTGTTTGTCTTAGCTTTATGCATGTCTGCCTGTCTGTATGTCTGTCTGTCTGACTGTCCGTCTGTCTGTCTGTCTGTTTGTCTGTCTGTCTGATTATCAATATATTTTATGTATATTCGCATTAGACACTAGAAACCGGAATGCCAAAGAGAAGGCATTCATATATACAATCATGGAGACACAAGACTGACGTACAGACAATGCGCGCGCACGCACACACACACACACACACACACACACACACACACACACACACACGCACAACACATACACACACACACACACACACTGACACACACACACACTAGGAGAGACACAACGCGAAGCAGAGAGAGAGAGAGAGAGAGAGAGAGAGAGAGAGAGAGAGAGAGAGAGAGAGAGAGAGAGAGAGAGAGAGAGATTCAGATTCAGATTCAGATTCAAAACTTTAATACAAAGGGATAAAGGTTTTAGGCAATGCCTAATCTTCCAACCTGTCCCTTTTAGACATACATGACATTATACATTACAATTATATATTTATATAACATGTATTGAACAGCCAAACGAATAACTAATTAACTAAGAATTTGTAATCAGGTTAAAAGTAACAAAACACTAGTTATAATAACGTGGTTCATTGATTAATAAAATGATGATTAAGATGTTATGCAGTAACAGTTATGATTTTAAAGCGTAGGGAGAGAATTATTTTTGACAAAGATATTTTCGAACATTTTTTTTTAAAAGATGAAAGGGTTTGACATGTTTTACAGTACATTGGAAGTATATTCCACACAAGCGATCCCCAGTAGGATAAACTAGATTTATACAAATCAATGCGTGGGAGCGGTAGCGTATAATTCAAAAGCCTCGCTCTACCAGGAGGACGCTCAAACAGGTCTTGGATGTATGAAGGTGTTTCATGGTTGTACATTTTAAACATGAAAACACTAGCATTTAAAAAGAACTGCTGATGTAGCGGAAGAATGTTCAGTTGAGTGTATTTTTCTTGAGTAGTCATATTGGGATCTCGGTTTAATAATTTTACACCTCTCTTGTGAAGTGTGTTTATTTTATTTTTTGAACATCACTGGCATTGCACCAGACAGTAGATGCATAGCAAATGTGAGAGAGACAGTGTGCGTGGAAAAACATTTTGAGGGCATCCACAGAAACAACGCACCAGAGCTTGTTAAGTAAGAAAAGGTTCCTAGAAACTCGTTTATAAACTGTATCAATGTGAGAGCGCCAGTTAAGTTCATCATCAATTACAACTCCAAGCACACGGTGTTGATGGACTTGAGCAATGCTAACTGTACCATGCATAAGATCAAGGCTTAGAGGCTGTCGCTGGTGTTTTTGTCTTGTGGTTATTAACATGCTTTTTGTTTTCTTAGGATGCAGTGCCATTCTGTTACAATTACACCAATCATTAATATTTGCTATACTTTCTTGGAGTACTTTTCTTATGAGATTTATATCTGTATTACTGCTGTGAAGTGTTGAGTCATCCGCAAAAAGATCAAGTACAGCATTTTCTTGTTTGAGGTGTAATGGTAAATCATTAATGTATAGTCCAAACAGTAAGGGACCAAGGATAGAACCTTGTGGGACTCCACATTTTACAGTGCCTTGTGATGAATATGAACCGTTTAGGTAGACTGCTTGTTTCCTATCTGACAGATATGATGTAAAAAAGGACACAGATGAGCTATTTTGCAGGTAAATAAGTAATTTGTCTAACAAAATAGCGTGATCAACTAAGTCAAATGCTTTCCTGAGATCAAGGAATACCGCTCCAACCATTTCACGATTGTTTATTGCTTTTAGCCAGGTATCACAGAGCCGGGTAAGGGCAGTATGACATGAATGTTTAGGACGAAAACCTGATTGATAAGGATGAAAAATATTGTTTTCTTCAACATATTTAAGGAGATGGGTGTGTATATGCTTTTCCAGGGGTTTAGACAGTATAGAGAGAATAGATATCGGTCTGTAGTTGTCAAGGCTATCGGTGTCTTTTGACTTTGGTACTGGAATAACTTTAGCCGTTTTAAACACTGATGGGAAGACATTCTTCCTGATAGAGAGATTGTATACATGGGTTAAACTGTTTACAATATAAGGAAGTGACATTTTTACAATTTGTGAATTAAGATTGTTTGTGTCCATTGTTTTTTTGTTATTTAGTTTAGAAATTAGTGCACCAACTTCAACGACTGTGATTACAGGTATATCAAACGAGTCAGATGGCAAAAGTTTCTCATTACAAAATTGACTGAGTACACCAGGCACCTTATAGCCAATTTGATCAGAACTGGCTGAGGAATCAAGAACATTGTCGGTCATAGATAGAAAGTAACTATTACAATCATCAGCAGTTATATTAGGATTAATACAGGATGGGGCTTTGCGTGATTTATTGGTCAGTTCATTCATTGCACGCCAAATTTAACATATGTCGGTTTTTATCCATTATAAGCTTTTGAAAATATTTCTTTTTAGCTAGCTTCACTAATTCAGAAATGTGGTTTCGCATTTTTTTGAAGAGTTCAAACTGTTGAATTTTCTTCAGAAAATCTCGAACTAGCATGGTATCTTTCATTTCACCTGTCATCCAGTTTGGTACAGTTGGGTATTTAACTCTTTTTGTGCGGATTGGAGCGTGTCTGTCAACAGATAATAATGTTCTGACAAATAACAATGCAGCTCCGTCAGGTTCAACACAATTTAGCACCAATTGGAAATTTGCCAAACTTAAGTCAAGTAAAAACGCAGACTTGTCAAATTTTTTAAAACATCTATACGTGATATAGGTATGACCTTTTGACATTACCTTTGGTCGTTTACACGACCAAGTGCACGTGATCGGTTTATGGTCACTCATGCAAATATTAGATGTTGAAGCATTTAGAACCATGCTATCATTGTTCGTGTATATATGATCCAGAAGAGTTGAAGACATGCTAGTTACTCTTGTGGGCTCTTTTATAAGTTGAGTAATACCTAGCGATTCAGTTTTGTCAAGCCATTGAGACTGGTTTACTAACATGTTAATATCAAAGTCTCCCAATAATAGCATATTACAATTGCACACGTTAACTTTGTCCATCATATCTATAAAGTCATCAAACCATTCATCCGTGCAGAGAGAGAGAGAGAGAGAGAGAGAGAGAGAGAGAGAGAGAGAGAGAGAGAGAGAGAGAGAGAGAGATAATAGATATGCCCTGTAACTATGCGCTGTTTGCTTTTGGTACCAGACGATGTATCCGTGCATCATTCTTGCGGTCTGAAAACAGAAAAAAAAACACGGATTAAACGGCGCTAAAATCGTTGGCTAAAACATCAGGTGAATGGTCGGACAAAACAGGAAGTAGGTTAGACTGTCTCAAAAACCAGTCATTTGTCTGGACCCCGACGCAATTATCGAGTCTCTGATGGTTGTATCTATCGAAGATTGAGCCTCATTTTCCTTTCCCCCAACCGGCCTTCCTTGCTTCTTACCATTTTCCCCCATCGAGTTGTTTCAGAACCGAATTTTCTTTTCAAACAGCATAATCTATATTTTATTGAAAATGATTAAACCCGGCTGTTAACAGCTGGACGTAGACACAGGCTGCTGGACAATTGATTTGACAGACAGGCAGATAGACAGGTAGACAGGCAGGGATGGAGATACTCTGTTTGTATATGTCTGTCTGTCTGTCTGTCTGTCTGTCGGTCTGTCTGTCTGTTTGTCTGTGCATTAGTCTGTTTGTTTGCCTGTACATTTGTGTGTGTGTGTTTGTGTGTGTGTGTGTGTGTGTGTGCATAGTCTATATCTCTCCCCCCCTTCTCTCTCTCTCTCTCGTTTTGACAAGGTTATTGTCATTGTCTACCTCTCGCTCTCTCTAACACACATACACACTTACATTAAATCAAGCCACACATATACAGACATGACCATAACAACTCTCTCTCTCGCTCTCTCTCTCGCTCTCGCTCTCTCTCTCTCTCTCTCTCTCTCTCTCTCTCTCTCTCTCTCTCTCTCTCTCTCTCTCTCTCTCTCTCTCATCCTTCTAGTCCCCTCCCTCGCATCCACCAAAATCAACAACATACAAGTCGCGTAAGGCAAAATTACTACATTTATTCAATCTGTCAAACTCATAGAATGAAACTGTGCGCACTGCATTTTTTTCACCAAGGCAATGCAGCTTCGTCAATCCCTCACGGCAAGGAAATCGTTGACACTTTTCACGTGGAACGCGCAGTGAAATTGACAAGCCAGTATAGCGCAGTTTCGTTTGTGCTTAGCAGGAAAGCGCTGTTATCTAATCTTTTCAACTTTCTGTTTTTAATCCAAACATAAAATATCTATATGGTTTTATAATCACACAATGATAGATTAAATCATTTTGGGTCGATTATACAATTTTAATTTTAATCAGAATGTTCAGAGTTTTAATAACCAAAATCATTAATTAATGTGTAAGCTTCCAAGCTGAAATGCAATCCCATAGTCCGGGCTTCGTCAAAAATGGTTGACCAAAATGTCAATCAATTTGACCTAAAAACGAGGGTATGACAGTGCCGCCTCAACTTTCACTAACAACCGGATATGACGTCATCAAAAACACTTATCAAAAAAAGAAAAAAACATGTCTTGGGATATCATGTGGAATTTTTGTGTAGTAAAGTTTCATGAGGATCGGTCCAGTAGTTTCCTCGGAATCGCTCTACACATACACACACACGCATACATACACAAATACATCACGACCCTCGTCTCGATTCCCCGTGTATGTTCAAACATTTAGTCAAAACTTGACTAAATGTAAAAACAGGACTATAGTACAGTCTTTTAATACACCCTTCTCACAACAATACCAACCCATTACAAAGAAGCTGACAACATCAAAAGGTCAGAAGACCCCCTGCAGGCACTGTTGCTGACCGCGCTAGAGATGGACATAGATAACTCTTCTCGTGACCGCAGGGTCCCATGACCCCATGTCTCACAAATCAGAAGACCGGGTCCCTCTCGAGAGGAGACGCTACTCAACTCACCACAGTTGCAAAAGGCCAACGAGCCTCGAGAGAAAGAGGGGTTGACCTTAATCGCTGTTTTCAGGCGGTCCTTGGCGGACCATGTCATTGATTCCTTCGCGAAGGCCTGTTCTCGTCCATTCTGTTTGTCGAGGAGATGTGTTTTGTATGTGTGTGTGTGTGTGTGCGTGCCGTGTTTTGCTTTGTTGTGTGGCGTTTATTAAATGTTAACAGTTCTCAGAAGAATTGAAGAGGTTTAGGGTTTTGATTTCGTTGAGGCTTTGAGATAATTGGTTGTTGGTTGTCGTAAGTGCGTTGTTTGTTTTGGGGGAAGTGTGTGGGAGGAAATGTGTTAGTGTGTGTGTGTGGGGGGGTGCTCTCTCTCTCTCTCTCTCTCTCTCTCTCTCTCTCTCTCTCTCTCTCTCTCTCTCTCTCTCTCTCTCTCTCTCTCTCTCTCTCTCTCTCTCTCTCTCTCTCAAGACTCATGTACAATAAAGGCGTTTTGATGCATAAACTCATAATTGGAAGAGCGCCTGCACCTCTTTCTTCTCAATTCACTTCCCACAATTTAAGAGACCCGACAAAAATGTATGCTCCTCGGCCTCGTATAGATCTTTTTAAGTCCAGCCTACTCTTTTCGGGGACTAATCTTTGGAATTCACTTCCAAGCGGTCTCAAACATTCTAAATTCTGTCAATGCCAAGACTTTTAAAGACAGATATTTCTCATTCCTTATACATGGCACATTTCGTTCTCACTTAGCCTGAACATGTTTATATTGTTGATGCCTTATTTGTACCTTTTACACGTTTCAGTAGATAAATGTACCTAATTAATTTCATAACATGACTTATGTAACGATGCTACAATGCTATTACTTGCAACGTAGTTGCTTCATTGACTCCTCAGTTTCACGGATTTTTTTCTTCCCTCGAAGTTTCACACGTTTTTTGTTGCTTGAAACAGTTTTCATTATACCTTTAACAATAATATGTCTTGTCATCATTTTCACGAGTTTTCATTCACAAGCACCTGGGAAATAAATCTCATGTTCCCCAGGCAATAAATCCCCGGTTACCATAGTTGCAGGAAGTAGGTTATACATGGATAATTAAAAGCAAACCCAATAGAAACGCTCGGGGATTCTTCGGCTCTTTTCATTGGTGTTTCCCCAGACCTAAACAGACGACACGACACTGCTTTGCAAAGTTCCAAAAACGAACTGGCAAACTGGCAAAAGTAAACAAAAAACAAAACTACTTCATGAAAGGTCATACATTCATCAAAAACAAATGAAACCTAGCGATATGTTTTGTCTTCTTACAGAGTCATGGAGTGCGTGTATCTGTGTTTCGATACACAGACGTTCGGAGAAACACGAACGTCAAGTTCAAGTAAAACGACCCCTGACACACACATTTTGACCCGTGCACAAGACGTTGCATCGATAAATTACGAAGCACAAATAAGAAACGATAATAAAAGCAAAGAAAATAGCAACAAGATATGCAAACATTTAACAAAGCCGAGCAAGCAGAATGACAGGTCTAATGAAAAACAAAGAGGTACTGAGTCGGAAACAAGATCGCGATTCTTTCCTTCGCTGCACGACGCAAATCTTCTGTGACCTTTGACCAAACGTAGCTTCCACATTCGATCACTCAGCTTAATATTTACAACAGAAAGCCGAGGGGGTGGAATGCCGAGATGAACCTACAGAACTGTGCATCCTCAAACCTGACATATTCATCCCAACATTTAATGAACTCAAAAACACAGAAAGATGCTTTCACACGCCAGCTCATTCTGATAATCCTCGCTCCACGGCTATCGTTGATTGCCAGTGGTTATCAAACCGGGACTCGTGTGGTTATCAGCACGGAACCCGTGTTTCAAAGCATGGCTCCCTGGGTTGATTGTGCACTTATTTTCTCACTACCAAAATGATGACAAAAACGATGTTTGGTGGTTTGTTGACAGACCAGCTTTTTTGTCGGTCCTCGGGGGGCATATCGACTTTTGTTTCATATTTATTGACCGCGGCCTTCGGCCTTGGTCAATAAATATGAAACAAAAGACGATATGCTCCCCCTCGGACCGACAAAAAAGCTGGTCTGTCAACAATCCATCAAACATCTTATAATGTTCGTTTGTATGTATATTTTTGTTTGTTTGTTTAGTCTGTTAATCGTTTGCTTGTTTGTCGTTTGTTTTTATTATTTCTTTAATTGATATTCCAACATTTTAAAACGTATTATCATTAGATTAAACTCTCCCATGGGCGAGGGCTGGATGTAAAAAAGCACCTGTTTGCTTATGCCATTACCCTCGTTAATAAAGAATTTGTCATTGTCATTGTCATTGTCTCTCTCATTCTCTCTCTCTCTCTCTCTCTCTCTCTCTCTCTCTCTCTCTCTCTCTCTCTCTCTCTCTCTCTCTCTCTCTCTCTCTCTCTCTCTCTCTCTTTCTCTGAAGTCAAAGTAAATGATATTTGTCTTAAATGGTATTCATTGTTTGTATTAAACATGCCCCTCTCCTCTTTATTGGTATAATGTACACAAACCCTTTTCGGATGAAGGGACTTAAAAACCAACCACTATTTAGATGTGTGATGATCTTAGCAATGTCTTGCTTGTTTGATTGATTTTCTTTAAAATGTAATGTATGGATTAGAGCATGATGTTGAGAAAGTGCAAGCTGCACTATACCACTTAATTCACATCAATTAACTCGCAATTTACCTCAATGCAATGCATTTTGTGTACATATGTATGATGTGTTTTCACTTTAGTTTTCTGTTAAAATGTAGAATTTTAGTTTTTCTATTTTCTATTTTTTATCTTGTATTTTTATTTCATTTTTGTAGTTAGTCCCTCTTTAGGGCGAGGGCTGGATGTAAAAAAAGCAGACCACTGCTTAATCTACTACCCTCGTTAAATAAAGATTTGTCATTGTCATTGTCATTGTCTCTGCATCTGTGTCTTTATGTGATATAATACGCATTACCAGCAATGACATTAATGTCACTTGTACAAGCGAGCAACATGGTTGGCTAGTATATATATATATATATATATATATATATATATATATATATATATATATATATATATGACTAAGTGCCAAAAGGTGCGCACGAAAAGCGGACAAAGGGGCTAAAAAATAAAAGTTGACAAACACGACTGATATTGTGATTTTTGTTAAGACAACAGATGCTGGAACCCAATTACGAAAAGAAAAGATAAATTTACCCAAATGATTTTACAAATAACGATAATTTTGTTCGTTATATCATTCAAAACGGCACTGAGTCATAGCATTAAGGTTATCTCGCACGTTTTTAAAGCTAGGGCTTTGAAACTTGGCACACAACCAAAGTATAATGACCTCCAGGTATGGTGCACATCACATTAAACAACATTGAATTTCAAGGTCACAGCGAGGTTAAATTTCCTTTGCAAACTGGAAAATTGTCGTTGTCACGTCTTACATGTTTTAATACTAGATCAGTTAGACTTTACATACTTCACATACTTTCAGCATTTTTATAAAACCTCATTAAAAGTGACCTGCTGGTTAATCTTTGTCAAAGTTCAAGGTCACAGCGGGGTCACATCTGGTCCAAATGTGGAATATTTTCAATTTATTCAGCGCGTTTATAGCACGACCTTTGAAAATACACACAGTTCTAGTGTATACACGATTAAAGTCTGGTTGAAAAAGTCAAGGTCACAGCAGGGTCGCGTTGAGGTCAAACATATACATTTTTCAATGAGGTTTTCTCATATGTTTTTGAAGCTAGGGCCTTGAAACTTGGCACACTACGCAAGTTAAATTAAACCTCATCAAATTCCAAGGTCACAGTAAGTCACAGGTTAAAGATCCTTTAAGGATATTTTCTAAAAAAGGTGACCGCCTGGTTAATGTTTGTCAAATTTCAAGGTCACAGCAGTGCCATCTGGCTTAAACTTTGAAAAATTGTCAATTTCTTCAACTAGTTTTATAGTGTTTGAAGTCATTCACACATGATGAAAGTCTGGTTGATAAAATCAAACGTCAAGGTCGCAGCGGGGTCGCATTGAAGTCAGACACATAAAATTGTCATTTTCACGAACGCCTTTTAAGCAACACCTTTGAAACTTCACACATTCCAAAGTTTTGATGTTGTTTGGTTATAATCAAAGTGTGGTCAATTTCCATGATTGAGAGCATTCAGAGGGGTCAAGTTGAGGTCACACAAAAAGTGATAATCTTTATAAGACTCACGTTTGCTGCTATTGCTCACTTGACATTGGTGAAAGTGCTTATTTTATAATTGTTGATCTTGATGTTTTGACCAATTAATATTACCAGGATCAACCATACCAGATTTCAAAGTCCAGAAGTTGTCAAACCTCAAACCTGCTGGAAGTTTCAAAGATTTAAGCATCAACAAATTTCTATTTGATTTGACCTTAAATAACAGATTTGACCTTAAATCTTAAAACAGATCAACCAGACTTTGGTTTTATATAAATTGAAGTTCAATACAATTTCCTTTTTTTTTTTACCCACACGAGACCCTGCTATGACCTTCACATTTCTCAAGGATCAACCTTGAATTCTCCATGTTGAACAATCATTAAGCAAAAGCGTTGTTTGAAGTTTGAAGGTTCTAGCTTCAAAAATCTCGAAAAAATATGTTTCATCCGTTTTCTGAACCACATGTGACCCAGCCGTGACCTTGAAATCTGACAAGGGTCAACAAGACTTTTACCATGCATGGGGGCGATTAAACCCCAAATGTGTGTGAAGTTTCAAGGTTTCAACTTAAAAAACGTCTGAGAAAAATATACATTTTCCTTTTTGGACAATGTGTTGCACGCAAGACAACACGACAAACGCTCGTGTTATCATTCCTTTACTTTAAGGTCGACTTGCGTGCCCGCTCTTTCGCTAATCTCAATTAAAATTCATCTTGGAAGTTCGGTTTTATTACGCTTTTAATTAAGAAGATTAAACTAAGACAACAAATAGTTAGTTTTACCCATTAAACTCGATAAGGTAGTGACATTTTATGTTGAACGCAAGATGGTGTCGCACGCAAGATCTGAAAAGATGTTGACGACATAATTTCAACACTTGATAGCGCATTCGTGGTTCGTGATTTCTTCACAAATTTTGAACACAGAATGTGTCACGTGGTTCCGTAGATGAAGTAGATCTTTGTACATGTAAATTTTGTTTTTAAAAGAAAATAACCGTTAATTACCGAACATTTTGTCGAACGCAAGATATGACGAAATTTTCAAATCGTTTTCAAAAATGCTGTTCAAAAGTTCTGCAGTCTTTGCTGGATTACTTAAAACTAAAAGACAGCAGTTTGATACACCGTTATCGCTTGACGTGTCGACATCAATTCCAGAGTTTTTGAAAAAGAAATTTAGTAAATATCTGCGATTGAAAAATGTATGCCGTGATGACGACACATCTTGCGTGCGACACCTTAAAATTCGGTTATCGAAAAAAAAAAATTCTCTCGAGATTTAGATTTGACGTTTGGTCTCGTCTGTAAAGCGATGTTTCAGGCATTCAATCAAACTAAATGCAATTCATTTGTGCTTCTTGTTATTTTTCTGTGGCATATTCAAAACACGAGGTATCACGATGTCCGTTTTCAGATGGCCGGTTTTGGCGTTATTTTTGACTTTAAACAAAGATAACTTCAAAACCGTTCAAGTCAGACACACGAAATTATGTCCACTATCTCTTCGCACATTCATCCACACACACACCAATTTTCAGCAGACACACGTTTTTAGAAACATTTTTATTGTAAAACAAAGTCGTCTTCTGTTCTGTGAGCACCTTTTGGCACTTAGTCATATATATATATCCCATGACCTCCCTTCTTTGTCTCTGTTACTTCAGTATGGGTATATATGTTGTATTTTTATAGCTCAATAAATACATCATGGACTCCAAAAAATATATGATAGTGCAGATACCGATTTGGGCAAAGGACTACTTTCCTTCCGACCTTTGACCTCGCGCCGAACAATGTGACACATTTGTATGAAGTTCTAAAATCGTATTGCACGGCTCAGAAAACCATATCAGTTGCACGCAAAAATGAATCTCAGAACTGATCTGATGTATGAGATGCAATAAGCAAAAGTTTCTTTCATTATGAAAGCAATGCAGGTCGAAAAAAACGAACATTCAACTTACAAGATAACCAGATGCTAGCGAACCAAAACAAAAACACGAGTACCCTCCCCTTGCATCGTTAGCAGACGACTTTTGAGAATCTGTCGGTAGTGTGTTTTGGTGTGCGCCTTCAGCTATCAAACATCGGCTGTTTCACGTGTTTTGCGAGCAAGTCTACTCTTTTGCCTGGCTCTGCAGTAAGTCCACATATTTTTCCGTAATCCAGTCATATTCCTTCAAAATGCAATCAATCGGCGGTGACAGACGTGTCGGTCGCGTTTTCCTCACACACATACCAGTTTAAGTACATCCATGCAAACACACTCGCAAAACAGTTTATCACGTAGATACATTTCAAATAGGGAGCAAATGGTTAAATCTAAACCTACATATTTGTTCCCTAAAATGTGCTTCTCTGTCAATAAGCCTAATTACACACGTTCGAGAAAAACAACGTGGAATCGATTCTGAATCGACTCGAAAGCCAAATGGGTCCCAAACCCGTTTCGCCCGTTCTGCCGACCTGAAACGCAAAACAAAAGAATTGTGCGCTTCAACTAAATTAATTTCTATTCGACTTCATTACTTTCTTGCAACTTATGAACCTTTACTTAAAGCTTTTAAATGGTCTGAAAGTAGTGTTACTGCGTGTTACTTATCGATGCACTCATTCGTTTTATTTTTTCAGCGACGGTCACTTAGTTTAAGGTTGCAAAAGGGCTAAGTCTCGCTGGCAACAGTTTTACCCTGCACAGATCGCAACAGTGCCGCTAGTAGTCTACACTTTGTGTTTGATGGTAGAATGGGATATACAGATTACAACACTCGTGGTTTTCTATATGGCTTGTATTTCAGTCAAGACCCAGCGGGAATATCAATCGAGAGCCACTCGCCAGAGGCTCGTGTCTCCCGATGATATTCATCCGCTGGGTCTTGACTGAAATACAAGCCATATAAAAAACACTCGTGTTGTAACCTATACATACATGTATATATATATATATATAAGGACAATTCCCGTGTTAGGGCGACATTGTGTCACCCAAAGGGATATTACGTTCTTTCCGTCCTCTATAGGCGACGAAATAGGTCAAACTTTTCTGCATTTTTTAGTGAAAATGCTTCGACGCCGGAGCGGGTACTGGACCCAGTGCCTTTGTAGTGCACTTGCACTACAACCGCACTTTGTAGTGCACTTGCACTACAACGGCACTGGGTCCAGTACCCGCTCCGGCGTCGAAGCATTTTCCACTAAAAAATGCACAAAATTTACAGGACGGAAAGAATGTCAATACCATAACCCGGCAATGTTGGCGCAGTGGTATTGCAATAAGTCAAAGAACAGAGTCAGAAACAGTGAAACCATTAGGGCGACCCAGAAACCGTCGCCCTATACACCAAGTACAGTAAAAATATCCCTTTGGGCGACACAATGTCGCCCTAACAGCGGAATTATGCTTATATATATATATATATATATATATATATATATATATGCGACAGCGGGGTTTCACTTGGCGAAGGTCAAAGCAGTCTGGTAAATTACGTGTAGCGTCGTTCAATTTTACGGCCGGCAGTTCGCTGCGGGTTGCCTCAGGTCAAACGTATATTGACCGAAAAAGTGCGTGTGAACTTGTAAATCGAAGCAGCAGACTTATAATTAAAAGGCCAGGACAGTGTTATAAGCAGGCTGGATTTATCTGTTGGAAGATGTTTGCATCTCTCTCTCTCTCTCTCTCTCTCTCTCTCTCTCTCTCTCTCTCTCTCTCTCTCTCTCTCTCTCTCTCTCTCTCTCTCTCTCTCTCTCTCTCTCTCTCTCTCTCTCTCTCTCTCTCTCTCTCTCTCTCTCTCTCTCTCTCTCTCTCTCTCTCTCTCTCTCTCTCTCTCTCTCTCTCTCTCTCTCTCTCTCTCTCTCTCTCTCTCTCTCTCTCTCTCTCTCTCTCTCTCTCTCTCTCTCTCTCTCTCTCTCTCTGTACTGTCATTAGAGAAACACCCAATAAGAAGAGGCGGATAAACTCCGAGCGTTTCCATAAGATTGGATTTGTGTTATACATTTGTAATCTCAGTTATTCTCGCACTAATAGGAACCGGCAATTCGATACCTACGAACATTGTTTTTACATTTAGTCAAGTTTTGACTAAATGTTTTAACATAGAGGGGGGAATCGAGACGAGGGTCGTGGTGTATGTGTGTGTGTATGTGTGTGTGTGTGTGTGTGTGTGTGTGTGTGTGTGTGTGTGTGTCTGTCTGTGTGTGTGTGTGTGTAGAGCGATTCAGACTAAACTACTAAGCCGATCTTTATGAAATTTGACATGAGAGTTCCTGGGTATGATATCCTCAGACGTGTTTTTCTTTTTTTTGATAAATGTCTTTGATGACGTCATATCCGGCTTTTCGTGAAAGTTGAGGCGGCACTGTCACGCTCTCATTTTTCAACCAAATTGGTTGAAATTTTGGTCAAGTAATCTCCGACGAAGCCCGCACTCATCTTATTCTCCATCATTTGCTGATTCCAAAAACATATAAATACATTATATTCGGATTAAAAACAAGCTCTGAAAATTAAATATATAAAAATTATTATCAAAATTAAATTTTCCAAATCAATTTAAAACCACTTTCATCTTATTCCTTGTCGGTTCCTGATTTCAAAAACATATAGATATGATATGTTTGGATTAAAAACACGCTCAGAAAGTTAAAACGAAGAGAGGTACAGAAAAGCGTGCTATCCTTCCCAGCGCAACTACTACCCCGCTCTTCTTGTCAATTTCACTGCCTATGCCGTGAGCGGTGGACTGACGATGCTACGAGTATACGGTCTTGCTGCGTTGCATTGCGTTCAGTTTCATTCTGTGAGTTCGACAGCTACTTGACTAAATGTTGTATTTTCGCCTTACGCGACTTGTTGTTTGTTACCCAGCTGGTTATGAAGGAACATTAAAGTCGGTACAATGATGACAAGTGTATTTGTTAGTTGCTGTATTTGCACACTTCGAACTAGCTAGGTGCATTTTTCTTTGTTAGGTGCCTGTTTCATATATATTGAGGACATGACTGGCTTTGAGAATGTATAGGATTATGCACTGTATGCTTTTGTTTTATCCCTGCCTTGTCTTGAGCCTACTCGCCAGACACCGCTCGGGGGACGTGAACATCGAACAGTTCACGCTTAATATCACGTAATTGATACGCATCCATGCGGAAAGTGGGACGTTGGGTCACAGAGGTTGGAACTGAGAGTGGCCTGCCCTGATAAAGAATTGTTTCGGATGTGAATAACTTTATTTGTGTGTGGAAGGAGGGGGAGGTGGAGAGAACGAGGGAGGACGATAGAGAGAGAGGACGATAGAGAGGGAGGACGATAGAGAGGGAGGACGAGAGAGAGGGATGACGATAGAGAGAGAGGACGATAGAGAGGGAGGAC